>NW_007378368.1:58572-95814 GCF_000475195.1 Diaphorina citri | reverse complement strand
ATGAGACCTAGTTTAAACTGCTGTGGTAAAGGGGCTTTTTCGTCTCATTCGAGCAGGATGAACAAGGTATATTCTATTATATGGTCACTATGATAGGGACAGCAATTGAGATAGAAATAAATTGGTAAAGTGGTTTCTAGAAGAGGTCTTTCCGAAGAATTGATTGATTCTTTAAGGGGTACAATGTACTCCGTGGGACACTGAATTAGTGGTTCGAGAGATACTTCAAAGAACTCTGAATCGATTGTTGCTTATCAACAGTGAGACCAAATGGTTGATAAGCTAATAGCTCATATTGTGCTATCTTACGCTAACTGGCGGAGATCACCAGAACCCAACACTTATATGGTATCTCCCATGACTAATACTTAGTAGAGACTCCAGTACAGTATACCTACTATGACTCACATATCCATAGTACTGACAATGCAAACAACAGTGCAAATATATCACTACTAACGTCTGAGGTCTGAGACTCTAGCGAAC
This sequence comes from Diaphorina citri, assembly GCF_000475195.1. Classification (NCBI taxonomy): domain Eukaryota; kingdom Metazoa; phylum Arthropoda; class Insecta; order Hemiptera; family Psyllidae; genus Diaphorina; species Diaphorina citri. The sequence goes on along the minus strand of NW_007378368.1, from coordinate 95,328 downwards.
ATCACTCGTATATGAATACCAGGCAAAATGGGGGTCGTTTGGCAAACGTCAAGTACTTATAATAATCCAGTACGATTTCAAGTGTACCAAACACTCACATAAGGCTGTGTTTATGTACAGGGCTGAGATAGGCCATCGTCGGCCTTTTTGTGTGTAAAGTTGGCGGGAAATTCGAATTTTTGTTTTTTTTTCCGCAACTTGTACAATCTGAATTCATTTTTTACTTTTTATCTTTAGTTTGCACGTTTATATTATACTTTTCATTTATATTAGCTATTAAAAACAAGCAAATTACAAAGCAAACAAAAATAAATATAAAATGAATTTTAAAAATTGCCGCCGGGACAGCTATCTCACGTCGTCCGAGCTCATCTCAGCCCTGTTCATTAACACACCCTAAAGTAAATAAATTAGTAGGTAAAACGTAAAACGGTAAAAGTCAGGTGTAAATCTCAAAACTTTTCCTCCTTTATCACTTTATCAGCAAATTAAAAAGATAAGACAGGTTGGTCGAAAGGTTTCGCACATATTTTTCTCCTTCCCTGCCAGTCAAAGTCTAGTGCTTATACATCATTGAGAAGATGATTGTGATTATTCCAATAGCAAGTACCACTGAATCAATATGCAATGTAAGTAAGTGTTTTCTGATAGCAGTAGGTTCTTTCAAAAATTACAGGATAACAGCTTGAGAGGATTTCTGACGTGTAAATGACCTACCAAGTTGAGAGCTCTCCTTGGTATTATTCCATAAAACATGCCATTGACATCTGACAAAAAATTAATTTGACAAAGTAGGCACCTACCTACTTAATTAATTCTGTACATAGGTATGGTATTCTTGTGTCATTTAAGACAAGTGGTTCTGTGAACTGTGGAACTCTTTCAGAAAATAGGATACAAGGCCCTCTAAGATCATATAGGGTCAATTTTTTTTTTTTTTTTTAACACAAAACTTTCACAATGTCTCTGTTTTCAGTGAACTCTCCTAAACCAAGCCATGCCAAGTTCCATGCTATTTGGTATCAACAATGAAGGCCGAGTATATTCACTGTACACTAACGGAACAAAGTGGAGAGAGTTCCCATACTTAGGAGTAGAATTCAAGAGGTTGTCGAGTGTACCAAATTTCCTCTGGGCTATAGGTGGTGACCGACAGATCTATGTACATGTGCATGGATTTGATATCCCCATCAGGATAAAAGAAGAAGTCTATGAAAACCAAGTAAGACTTGATCAAAGGTAACAGCAAAACATGATCCAAGGCAGGCTATTTTGGATTACAATCAATCAATCAATCAATCAATCAATATTTTATTGTGTATTTATACAAGTATGTTCACAATTTATAACTTACATCTGAGGGCCTTTAGAAAAAAATCCCTGAGATAAAAAAAAATCCCAGCAGCGGGATGAGTCTGGCAACAGTGTTTATGAATTATTTATCAGCTGATTTGAAATATGTAAACAAAAGGTAGGTATGTATTGGAATCTAAGGCTGTGTTTATGTACAGGGCCATCGGCGTTCCGTGAACGAACATTATCCGTTCAGGATAAAAATCCGTCCCGGGCGGGAATCGAAACCGCGACCTAGCGCTTACAAGGCAGACGCACTACCCTCCAAGCTAACTAGACTGGCCACTGGTAATTCTGCAATGGGTGTTGAGTTGTTGACAGCAGATTTTTTTCCACTGAGTTCAGCAGGTACATCCTGCGTTTTCTTCCACCAATTTCTAGGTGGAAAATTTTTCAAGAGCACTACTCAATCATCAATAAGTAGGTACTAGGTAAGTATTAAGTAATGTAGGTAAGTAAGTGATGCAAACATCTCAAAACTTTTCATCCAATGAAGAGTATCATCACCCAGTGTTATGGGTCTTTCTATTGTAGGTTTATAGGATTTCCGTTATGTTCCCAAATCCAACAGTAGTGAAAGGTATAAACAACAGGTTTTTTTTTAGAATAAAAAGTAGGAAGCAGTGTTACTCAGAGCTTTGGTTTCGGTGTTTCACTGTTGCATTGTCCTGAAATGAAACATCAAGAGCCAGCGAACAGCGAACCTAGATAAAACACGAACTCTTATCGCCTCATCGGTAACTCTTTCTGAGTTTCACCTGACACCTTTACAACTTGCATGAATGAATTTTTACATGAAATTGTTTAATTAAATTACCAGCTGTTTGCTGTTTGGCTCGAAAATCCTGTTAATTAATTCATCAAACTCCTTTTACCGAACCGATGGACATGTTTTTGGCATTCTTGAAAGGTAAGCATGGCATTGTACTTACATACTTACATGTTCTAAACTAAGTACATTGGGTATAGGTGTAATGGTACATATGTAGATATGTGCTTAGTAGATAATGCAGATATGTAAGTAATACTCAAGTAGGTTTCTAATTAGTGAGGTTTCGCACATATTTTTCTCCTTCCCTGCCAGTCAAAGTCTAGTGCTTATACATCATTGAGAAGATGATTGTGATTATTCCAATAGCAAGTACCACTGAATCAATATGCAATGTAATGGAATATCGAGTCGTGTGTAGAGGGCCTTTAGAAAAAATCCCTGAGATAAAAAAAATCCCAGCAGCGGGATGAGTCTGGCAACAGTGTTTATGAATTTTTTATCAGCTGATTTGAAATATGTAAACAAAAGGTATGTATTATGTATTATTGTATTGGAATCTTTGGAATGGAAAGGTAAAAGTAATAAGTAAATTAGTACCTAGGTAAAAGTCAGGTGTAAATCTCAAAACTTTTCCTCCTTTATCACTTTATCAGCAAATTAAAAAGATAAGAGAGGTTGGTCGAAAGGTTTTGCACATATTTTTCTCCTTCCCTGCCAGTCAAAGTCTAGTGCTATATAAGGTGGTACGTCAAAATCTCTGAAAATTTCAAGTGGTACGTGTTTACTAAAAGGTTGAGAACCCCTGAATTAGTAGGTAAAACGTAAAACGGTAAAAGTCAGGTGTAAATCTCAAAACTTTTCCTCCTTTATCACTTTATCAGCAAATTAAAAAGATAAGACAGGTTGGTCGAAAGGTTTCGCACATATTTTTCTCCTTCCCTGCCAGTCAAAGTCTAGTGCTTATACATCATTGAGAAGATGATTGTGATTATTCCAATAGGTCAAGTACCACTGAATCAATACGCAATTTAAGTAGGTAAGTGTTTTCTGATAGCAGTAGGTTCTTTCAAAAATTACAGGATAACAGCTTGAGAGGATTTCTGACGTGTAAATGACCTACCAAGTTGAGAGCTCTCCTTGGTATTATTCCATAAAACATGCCATTGACATCTGACAAAAAATTAATTTGACAAAGTAGGCACCTACCTACTTAATTAATTCTGTACATAGTTGGTATTATTCCATAAAACATGCCATTGACATCTGACAAAAAATTAATTTGACAAAGTAGGCACCTACCTACTTAATTAATTCTGTATGGTATTCTTGTGTCATTTAAGACAAGTGGTTCTGTGAACTGTGGAACTCTTTCAGAAAATAGGATACAAGGCCCTCTAAGATCACATAGGGTCAATTTTTTTTTAAACACAAAACTTTCACAATGTCTCTGTTTTCAGTGAACTCTCCTAAACCAAGCCATGCCAAGTTCTATGCTATTTGGTATCAACAATGAAGGCCGGGTATATTCACTGTACACTAATGGAACAAAGTGGAGAGAGTTCCCATACTTGGGAGTGGAGTTCAAGAGGTTGTCAAGTGTACCAAATTTCCTCTGGGCTATAGGTGGTGACCGACAGATCTATGTACATGTGCATGGATTTGATATCCCCATCAGGATAAAAGAAGAAGATGTAGGTTGCTAGTGTTGTTGTTATTGCTAGAGTTGTTGCTATCCATATATTGCCATATTTACACTGACCATATTTAAACTGACATTACTTACCATATTTAAATGTGGCGTACTATCATCACTATCGTCACTGGTATGTAGGTTGCTAGTGTTGATGTTATTGCTAGAGTTGTTGCTATCCATATATTGCCATATTTAAACTGACCATACATCAGGATAAAAGAAGAAGTCTATGAAAACCAAGTAAGACTTGATCAAAGGTAACAGCAAAACATGATCCAAGGCAGGCTATTTTGGGCACACAGGCCTTCCACTATGAAAATGCAGTGGAGACCATATCCTGGGTGAAGTCTATACAGAGTAAGGTCTGTCTACCAGGGGATAGTGGTAAACTAGAGGATGCTATTGTGGAATTAGAATGTCATGGTGTGGAGTCTGATGTGTTGGAATCTGCTGAGATTAGAATCCTTGCACCGGATGGATCTCAGATCAAGTTAACAACCAACATGCGAGATGTGACCAATGTGCAGAGTAGTTCAGACACAGGATCACCACGTATTAGTATGTATAGTATGAACCAAGCGACACCTGTTGTATTCCAGCTGAGTACAGATGCAGAACATGATGATCTCTCACACAGGCCTTCCACTATGAAAATGCAGTGGAGACCATATCCTGGGTGAAGTCTATACAGAGTAAGGTCTGTCTACCAGGGGATAGTAGTAAACTAGAGGATGCTATTGTGGAATTAGAATGTCATGGTGTGGAGTCTGATGTGTTGGAATCTGCTGAGATCAGGATCCTATGAGGGGAAAATAAGAAGAGTAGGTATTTAAAAAATGAATTGAACTTGGTTTCTTTATTACATATAAGTAAGTAATACAACAATTTATATAAAAATGAATGATGTTGGGCTTATTGCTTTGCAAGGAACTTATAAGAAATGGATTTTAAAAACGATAAACGATAGAAAGTTTTAGTTGTACACACCCATTTATCAATATCATTTCGCAAATGCCTATAAAATCTAAACTTGTAGCCACAGATTAAGGTCTTTGCCCCGCTCACTTAACATTACGTTCATGATGATAACTTTTAAACAAATCACAATTAGACAAAACAAACATCTACATTGACTGTCAATCAAAATAAAACTGAATGCAATTAATTTTCTAGTCTTCATAATTACGTCAATTTGGATGCAACCTTTTTGTACCTGTGCTCCCTGACCGCAGGTTGGATGCAGCCCCATCGTAGGCCATCGTCGGCCTTTTTGCGTGTAAAGTTGGCGGGAAATTCGAATTTTTGATTTTTTTTCCGCAACTTGTACAATCTGAATTCATTTTTTACTTTTTATCTTTAGTTTGCACGTTTATATTATACTTTTCATTTATATTAGCTAATTAAAAACAAGCAAATTACAAAGCAAACAAAAATAAATATAAAATGAATTTTAAAAATTGCCGCCGGGACAGCTATCTCACGTCGTCCGAGCTCATCTCAGCCCTGTTCATTAACACACCCTAAAGTAAATACCATATAAACTCTTCCACTTCTTCATCTTGCGTTCTATTTTCACCTCGCTTCCCATCTCATCCCATTCATTTTGAGGAATATAAAAAATATGAAGGAAATCGTAATAAAAAATATAATAAATGTAGCCACAGCCCAGATAGTAAACAGAGAGAGTAGCATTGAATGAATGGGTATTTCTCAATGCTCACTCATGTTCCAAATATTTGTAAAATTGTAAATGCAATTTCTTTGTGTTATTATGTCACAACTTTGGTGCTCACTGCAGCATTGTAGGATTTTTCCCACTACCCTACATAATCTGCGAGTAAAAAAGAAAAATCAAAAACAAGGATCAGTTTTTTGCTGAAAATGCATGTTTCTGGAGATAAATGTTAACTTAACTTTTTCTCCTCAATATTTTTACACCATCTTTGAACCAGGTGCTTTAGAAAAGAACACAGAACAATGATTTACTAATCAATCAATCAATCAATATTTTATTGTGTATTTATACAAGTATGTTCACAATTTATAACTTACATCTATGCTTAACACTAAAAAAAAAAAATAATAATAATAATAATTATAATAAGTAATATGAAGACAAAGTCAATACTACTACTATACCAGCAATATGTAAGGTGAAAAGAGTGAGAGAGCAAATTTAATGGAGGTGGTGTGTGTGTGTGTGTGTGTGTGTGTGTGTGTGTGTGTGTGTGTGTGTGTGTGTGTGTGTGTGTGTGTGTGTGTGTGTGTGCATAGAAGAGATGTAATAATAATAATAATAATAATAATAATAATAATAATAATAATAATAATAATAATAATAATAATAATAATAATGATAATAATAATAATGATAATAAGTAATATGAAGACAAAGTCAATACTACTACTATACCAGCAATATATAAGGTGAAAAGAGTGAGAGAGCAAATTTAATGGAGGTGTGTGTGTGTGTGTGTGTGTGTGCATAGATATCTGCTTAAATAGGTTACTGACTGAGTAGGTACATACATAGATATTACTTGCTGCTGGCTATTTTATCTCACTCTCTTGAAAAATATTTGCAGTTGGGTGAAACAGCTCACTAAATGAGAATTCTGCCATTAGGAAAGCCTTTCTAAAAGAGATGGTGCAATATGTGGATTAAAAATTAATTTTACAAGCTTTGCTGACAATTTATTTCTCAATTTCCCTCAGAGATGGAACCCAATTGAAGGATTTGTTTCCCGCCTCCTGCCCTCGCTAGATTAACTTGCTTTTGTGACTAGATTAACTTGCTTGTATTAATGAACAAGTCTGCTTGTTTAAAACACATGCTAAATCTTTGATAAGGAAAAACAACTTCCTCTACATACCTATCTAATTAAGTACCACCTACTTGCATACAAGACAGATAACCCCCTGGTTCTTATTTCTGGTTTTTAGTCTTGAAAGGTAACTAGATTAACTTGCTTTTGTGACTAGATTAACTTGCTTGTATTAATGAACAAGTCTGCTTGTTTAAAACACATGCTAAATCTTTGATATTGATAAGGAAAAACAACTTCCTCTCCATACCTATCTAATTAAGTACCACCTACTTGCATACAAGACAGATAAACCCCTGGTTCTTATTTCTGGTTTTTAGTCTTGAAAGGTAAGCATGGCATTGTACTTACATACATGTTCTAAACAATCTAAACTAAGTACATTGGGTATAGGTGTAATGGTACATATGTAGATATGTGCTTAGTAGATAATGTAGATATGTAAGTAATACTCAAGTAGGTTTCTAATTAGTGTCTGCTTAAATAGGTTACTGACTGAGTAGGTACATACATAGATATTACTTGCTGCTGGCTATTTTATCTCACTCTCTTGAAAAATATTCCCAGTTGGGTGAAAGAGCTCACTAAATGAGAATTCTGCCATTAGGTAAAGCCCTTTTTTAAGAGATTTGATAAGAGGAACTCCAACTGACAAGGTCTCATGGTCCCAAAAGTGTAGAAGAAAGAGGACAGGATAAGAGAAAGCCAGCTGTTCCAAGGGCAAACCTTATCTGTTAAGGATAAAATCCACCTGGACAGGAATAAAACCCATGACTTAGCACTTATAAGGCAGATGTTCTACCCTCTAGCTGACAGTTCATTTTTCCTTTTCCCTCAGAGATGGAACCCAATTGAAGGATTTGTTTCCCGCCTCCTGCCCTCTGACCGATATGAATGGTCGAACAAGGATGGTACTCAAAACCGAACCCTGGAAAACATTCGCCTTCCATCATTTGCTTGGGAGTGGGAGAGTTCCTGGCAGATGGAACTTACTCTTGATGGTCAGCCTCTGGATCATGATGGGTGGACATATGCCACTGATTTCCCTAATACTTACACACCGTACAATACCTGGACATCTGGAGTACGACGGAGGAAGTGGTTCAGGTAACAAGGGCCCCAAGAGGTTTGATAGAGGGAACTGTAACAGAGGTCTTATCAACCTGAAAGAGAGAAGGAGGACAGGATAGGAGAAAGCTAGCCATTCTCTGACCAAACCCTAAGTAGGTTAAAGTTTGTCCAGGGCAGGAATTGAACCAGTGACCTTGCATTTAGAAGGGAGGCATTCTACCCTCAAAGCTAACTAGACTGGCATCAGGTAACTAATAGTCATCCTTCCTGAATTAATTAATACTTTGTGTTAAGAGAAAACGATTGCAAAAAAAAAAAAAAAAAAAAAAGTTCTGTTAGCATAACTTCAACCTATTTTTCTATTTACTGCATTAGGTACAGGAAATACAGTGCCATGAATGCATGGTGTGCTATAGCACCTCTGTACAAAGACTCGACCCAGGAACCGTTCATAGATGTGTGTATAGGAGGTCATAATCTACCAGGAGATACCACAGGGATGATGTTGGTCTGGGCGGTGACAGCTCATGGGAGACTAATGTTCAGATCGGGAGTAGCCAGGTCTTGTCCCGAGGGAAAGCGATGGATCTCTGTCACCTTGCCAGCACCTAATGATGAAGTCAGGAAGATCTCGTGTGGTCCCACAGGTAGGTTTGGGTGTTGAAACTTGAGATTGTCAAAGCTAATTCATTTGTGTACCCCAAGTACCTACAAACTTGAGTAAAAGACATTGATTTGAAAAACAGTCGTAGGTTTTTTTTTTTTAAAAAAAAGGTGCTTGTGCAGAAGTCACGTCCGTGGAATATTGCTACCAAAGCACAAATGAGCAGTGACCAGTGTTATTATAGTGTGCAGAAGTCACGTCCGTGGAATATTGCTACCAAAGGAACTGGCACAAATGAGCAGTGACCAGTGTTATTATAAGGTTAGGTTAAATACAAAAAGGAGCTTTTCTCTTCCACAGATGTGACTTCTGCATAATTACCAAAAAAACTTTCATCCTATTCTTTCCTCCGTTAGAAGAAGCAAATTTTGCACTTTGCAACTTGGAATTTTGATGTCACATTTGTTTAAGCAATGCTTTTACAACATCACATTTGTTTAAGCAATGCTTTTACAAATGTTTGATTAAGCAATGCTTTTACAAATGTTTGATTAAGCAATGCTTTTACAAATGTTTGATTAAGCAATGCTTTTACAAATGTTTTCCAAGTTTGATAGAGGGAACTATAACTGCTAGGGTCTCATCATCCTGAAATCAAAAAGAGAAGCAGGAAAAGGCTAACCGTTTCGAGAACGAACGTCATCTGTTTAAGACGCGGGATTTGAACGCGCGACCTAGTGCTTACAAAGCAGATGCGCTACCCTCCAAGCTAACTAGGCTGGCTGAGTAGTATTAACACTTGGAAATTTATGGACAACATAAGTAGCCCATAAATGCGGCCGAAAATTGGTTTTTGGCCGAAAGATAACAATTTTGTGCTCTACACTTGAATTTTTCCAAGTTTGATAGAGGGAACTATAACTGCTAGGGTCTCATCATCCTGAAATCAAAAAGAGAAGCAGGAAAAGGCTAACCGTTTCTAGAACGAACGTCATCTGTTTAAGACGCGGGATTCGAACCCGCGACCTAGTGCTTACAAAGCAGATGCGCTACCCTCCAAGCTAACTAGACTGGCTGAGTAGTATTAACACTTGGAAGTTTATGGACTATCATAGTCCATAAATGCGGCCGAAAATTGGTTTTTGGGGGTTTTTGGCCGAAAGATAACAGTTTTGTGCCCTACACGCCCTACACTTGAATTAAGACCACGCTACGCCACTGGGACTATGGATGGTAACTTTCAACTTGGAAAAAAAAAAAAAAGCCGAAGGATGCATTTTTAGTGCCTACTGCTGTGATATTACACCAAAGTTCTGAGAGATATTGGAAAAATCCTACAATGCTGCAGTGAGCACCAAAGTTGTGACATAATAACACAAAGAAACTGCATTTACATTTACATATTACACCAAAGTTCTGGAAAAGCTCTGCTGTATCACAAAGAATTAATGATTTGATCCTAATCAATTCTATTCTATTCCTCAGGTCTAACCTGGGCAGTTCTGTGGAGTGGTCAGCTCTATGTTCGTACTGAAGTGTCAGCATCCACCCCCCAGGGCGAGGGTTGGGTGGAAGTGCTCCAGCCTGAGGTACTAGGCAAAGTCACCCATGTGTCTGTAGGCACCAATAGTGTATGGGTGAGCTCGGATACGCATAGTGTTTGGTTTAGGCGCGGTGTTACGGCACTGCGACATACAGGCGCGGCATGGATTGCGATGTCTGGCCGCATGATGTCCGTGTCTGTAGCTCCTAATGATCAGGTAAGAGATCTATCAAGTATTCTAAAAATAATAATAATAAGAAAAAGATAAGTTAACTGTAACAATGGAGGTAATATTGTTCCGAAATCGAAGAGGATGGGAGAAAGCTAGCCGTTCCGAGAACAAACCTTAGGCATCTGTTTAGAATGCAAGGTTCGATAGAGAGAACTGTAAGAACGGAAATCATATCGTCCCGAAAGCGAAGAGAAAGACAGGATAGGAGAAAGCCAGGCGTTCCGAGAACGAATCTTATTTGTTTAGGGCGAAGTTCGCTCCGGGCGAAAATCGAACCCGCTACTAAGCGCTCAAAAGGCAGTCGTGATAAATGTTAATTAACAGCTACGGTTGTCCTTAAATTGAACCATTTTCTTAGCCTTAAATCTGACTTTTAGGCCTGTTTGATCCTACACTTGAGGTTCAGAGTGGACTTTTTGTGCAGCCTTTCATTTAAGCCATTGTTTGTTATCATAATAATCTCACCTTTTGGTACTCTTGGTCAAAATGAGTCGCCAATCAAAAGGAGCCAAAAGGGTTAAGATAAGTCAGCAATGATAGACTCAGCAATCTCAGAAGTCCGTACTTCCGTAGCCATCACCAGGTGAAATCATATCCTTCTTGTAAACAATGTTGTTGTTGTTGTTGTTGTTGTAGCGGCTTTAGCTTTCGCCGAATGGCGATAGCAGAATAAAGAAAAGATGTCTTTTTGTATCTGCTATACACCGGGGTGATGGTCTCTAGCTCTAGCCATGTTAAATTGGCTGGCTCGTCCTGAACCGCAGTCAACCATCGTGAGGACTTGTGCTTGGTCTTTAAAAGCAGAGAGAACCCTTTGAGGAACTGAGAGCTCGCTAGGCTGGTTAGGGTTAGCTGTTCTCCTCCCTGTTTATAGTCTCACAGATGGCTGGCTCGTCCTGAACCGCAGTCAACCATCGTGAGGACTTGTGCTTGGTCTTTAAAAGCAGAGAGAACCCTTTGAGGAACTGAGATCTCGCTAGGCTGGTTAGGGTTAGCTGTTCTCCTCCCAGATACAATCTCACCCCTTGTTCCTTGTCGTCAGGTATGGGCAGTAGGTGTCACGGACCGGCGTGTATACTATAGGAGTGGTGTAACTCCTAGTGAACTTACAGGTAGATCATGGCGCCCTGTCAGAGCTCCTATTCAACTGAGTCGTCACTCCACACAGAGCAATTCCCTACTCAGTCTAGGTAATAATATTTTGTTATATCTCAGTAACTGAGCATTGAAATATAAATTTGATTTTCTTATTTAAGTACCTATTTGAAGTTTCGGCTACGACACATCATCGACAGATCACTAAATTTAAGCAACGTTATGTATGATATTTCGAGCTGCTTTTAGTCTCGTGAGGACACTAAAGAACCTGATTGAAATCTCAACGCGCCCATTAATTGCTTGCTTAACCTTATTTTACATCTTGACTAGGGTTCTTTGTTAGGGATTTTCATTACACCGACCCGAGTTTCGCCTCACTTAAAGGTTTTTTCAAGATGATTTTCTATCCAATCAACAAGGATAAATTTCCCTCCTGGCGGGAATAGAAACCGTGACCTCACGCTTACAAGGCAGGCGCGCTACCACCCGAGCTAACGAGGCTTCTTTTTAGTTTATATGAATTTATGTTCAATTATACATACTTTACTTACATTTTTGATCTATTGTTTGTATGTCCAGGTCACAGGAGTTGTGAGAGTAGTGCGCCAGAGTGGGAAGATGAAGATACAGCCAAGTCCGCGCCTACCAGACTCGCTTCTTTTTCCTCTCTACTTACCTTTATAAGTGCCAGGTGTTTTATAGTCATGTGTCTCATATGCAGCCATTGGTATGGGTATGATCCTACCAGACCTCTTTGACACTCTCACTCTATCTCCTGCCTCGGTGTATCTCCATTCAACCTGACATCCCATCCTGGAAATGGAAATATAACTAATGGTTTAGAACTGAAGAATTTATTTAGACCTAGAGGGGAAAATAATACCTGCCCATTGGCCCGGGTAGTATCCAGGATTTTAGTGAGTCCAAGAATACAGCCCAGCAATCGGGCCAGTAAAAGGATCACCACGTATTAGTATGTATAGTATGAACCAAGCGACACCTGTTGTATTCCAGCTGAGTACAGATGCAGAACATGATGATCTCCTTGCCAATATGATCTATGTATGTTGCTGTCTATATAGAATACGATCTAGTCCCAGTAGCAAATCCTACTGGGCAACCACCAGACAGGGGGAAGTCCTGACATTTGATCCTTTGGTATCAGAAGGATTCCAAGCACAGGAGAACCATCAGTTCTGTCAAATGTTTAACTTACATGAGTGTGAGCTGCCTGTCACGCGGGTACTTGTCAATTCATTTCCCCCCTGGTCTCAGCTTAGTGTGACAGGACATATACCCAAGACGGCAGACAGGTTCTCTATAGACCTGGAGTGTGGTTCGAGTGATATTCCACACAGAGCAATTCCCTACTCAGTCTAGGTAATAATATTTTGTTATATCTCAGTAACTGAGCATTGAAATATAAATTTGATTTTCCTATTTAAGTATTTGAAGTTTCGGCTACGACACATCATCGACAGATCACTAAATTTAAGCAACGTTATGTATGATATTTCGGGCTGCTTTTAGTCTCGTGAGGACACTAAAGAACCTGATTGAAATCTCAACGCGCCTAACAGGAATAAAAGGCAGTGCTATAAAAGCTGAGCAAATCTTCATTTAAAATCTTTTGTACCTCTGTACATGTAGGTCAAGGTGAGGGGAGTTTATATGAATTTATGTTCAATTATACATACTTTACTTACATTTTTGATCTATTGTTTGTATGACGCGCCTAACAGGAATAAAAGGCAGTGCTATAAAAGCTGAGCAAATCTTCATTTAAAATCTTTTGTACCTCTGTACATGTAGGTCAAATTTATATGAATTTATGTTCAATTATACATACTTTACTTACATTTTTGATCTATTGTTTGTATGTCCAGGACACAGGAGTAGTGAGAGTAGTGCGCCAGAGTGGGAAGATGAAGATACAGCCAAGTCCGCGCCTACCAGACTCATCACTGATAGAACCATGCCTGATGTCTCTCCCCTGACCAAGTCTAATGCTGCTAGTACTGACTGTGTTATAGTGAAGAACTCTCGCCTAGGGTGTCCTGTACGTTCTGTAGGATCACTACTTGGTATGGAAGTCAATCCTGATACAGATGATAGTGGCCTGGATGTTGATACTGAACGAGATGCATTCCAAGAGAAACAGAATGATGCCTTAGCGTGTGTATTCCAAGTGAAATGGTCCTGTGTAGAGGCTGGTGCAGTGCATGTCTCGCCTAGTAATCTACCGCGCTGGTTCCTTAATGAACATAGCTTCAGTATAGAGGAGAACGAGACATGGAGAACACACATCCTGGCTAAACTACAAGAGAGACATGTCAACACACAGGCCTTCCACTATGAAAATGCAGTGGAGACCATATCCTGGGTGAAGTCTATACAGAGTAAGGTCTGTCTACCAGGGGATAGTAGTAAACTAGAGGATGCTATTGTGGAATTAGAATGTCATGGTGTGGAGTCTGATGTGTTGGAATCTGCTGAGATCAGAATCCTAGCACCGGATGGATCTCAGATCAAGTTAACAACCAACATGCGAGATGTAACCAATGTGCAGAGTAGTTCAGACACAGGATCACCACGTATTAGTATGTATAGTATGAACCAAGCGACACCTGTTGTATTCCAGCTGAGTACAGATGCAGAACATGATGATCTCCTTGCCAATATGATCTATGTATGTTGCTGTCTATATAGAATACGATCTAGTCCCAGTAGCAAATCCTACTGGGCAACCACCAGACAGGGGGAAGTCCTGACATTTGATCCTTTGGTATCAGAAGGATTCCAAGCACAGGAGAACCGAAGATACCTATGGTCCTATAGGTATGGAGACTGGTTCTGACTTCATGATTACTATCCTACGTGATGAGGATGGGTTTTGTATATCTAGGAATGGTTATCTCTTAGCTCACTTCGAGTCTCGTGTGGATCCTGCTACTATTACACATGTTACTATCAAGGGCGATGTTCTACCATTGACTATCAAGTATTTATCCAATAAGCCGATATTTGAGGAGCGTGGTATCTATTGGAGACAGCTCGGGGGACATTTGAGTAAGGTAGAGACATGTGATATAGGCGTGACATGGGGTCTTGGGTTTGATCATACCCCATGGGTGTATACAGGGGGATGGGGCGGCTCCTTCATGATGGGACTCGATAGATCCAAGGCAGGAATAGAAACCATGACAGATACTCAGGTGTTTGAACTGTATGAGAATCAGAGATGGAACCCGATCAGTGGCTATTCAGCATGCATGTTACCGACTGATAGGACGAGCTGGTCTGATGAGACCGGCACTGAGAAGAGAAGTAAGGAGACATGTGTGTTATTTAATACACATTGGCATTGGGATAGCGAGTGGCATGTCGATTATAACATAGAGGGGGGAACGGATAAGGAGGGATGGCAGTATGCATTGATTCAGCATGCATGTTACCGACTGATAGGACGAGCTGGTCTGATGAGACCGGCACTGAGAAGAGAAGTAAGGAGACATGTGTGTTATTCAATACACATTGGCATTGGGATAGCGAGTGGCATGTCGATTATAACATAGAGGGAGGAACGGATAAGGAGGGATGGCAGTATGCATTAGATTTCCCCTGTGCATATCATGCGAGTAATAGCTTTACTGATACAGCGAGGAGGAGGAAATGGCGTAGGGTGGCCAAGTATGTAACACAAGCCCCCTGGCTAGAACTTGGCAATACAAAGCTACAAGACCTTTCACTCCACACAGATACCAATGGTAATATACATGTGTGGGGTATTGTACCCAAGGGGGACGCTCTGTACCGGCGTGGCGTCACGTTAGAGGTACCATCCGGTATATCCTGGGAGCATGTGTCTCATGATGAGATCCTAGTTAATATCAGTGGGTACAATCATCAGGTGTGGGCAGTGGGAGTGAACGGGTGTGCGTACTGGAGGTATGGGGTGACAGGGAATAACCCCATGGGGGAAACTTGGCGATGTGTAGACCCTCCTAGGAGAACTAGTCTGGTACAGATAGCAGTGGGGGAGGATCTGGTGTGGTGCCGAGATGCAGACAATGTCCTCTACACCAGGCTAGGTGTAAGTCGTGTCTGTTGGGAGGGAACACATTGGCAAGCAGTACCAGAGAATAAGATGAAGTATGTTACTATAAGCCGTACGGAAGTGTGGGGGATAACACCAGAGGGACACCTCAGTAAGAGGTTAGGTGTTACTAAGGATAATCCGGCAGGGTACTGCTGGGTATTCTCTCTACCTGGAGACTGGACACATCTGTCCGTCAAACGATAAACCTGTCCCATGTCCCCGCCCGGCTTACTGATTTCAAAGTTCTATAGAAACTCAAACTAGCCTATCTATATCCAATTATCCACTCTGGTAGTTGAACACTTCTAATGCGAATTCGGTTATCTCGGATTTTTATAAAATTTAAATTTACCCGGTCTTATTTTCTGAAATACGGAGAACAGATGGCAAATTTGCATTTGCAAACCGTATTTTAGGAAGAAATCAGCTGTGTTTTGTTTACATTTGGTTTTTGGTAAAGGGAAAGGATCTGGCACAGGGGAGCGTGTTGAGGACGAGATTTTTGTGGGAATTTTGCTTTAAATCCCACCATCACTGGTGAACCGCATGCTGGATATTCAGGGGTGAGTGTTAATATTATCTCACTGCTGGTACAAGGTGAATTTAAATCTGGCAGGAATGTCTCCTCTCTCTTTTTCTAAGAGGATCTTTTAAGTCTGATAAAGAGAAAAACTTCAGGGAATCACCTCCAGCTTCTGCCAATCTCGGTGATCTGGATTTTTTATTGTCGTCCTCTAACAAACATAATAGGTACCTACATAGTGCGTATCACCAAACTTTAACCGAAGATGTAGGTAAATAGGTACCTAGAACAGATGGCAAATTTGCATTTGCAAACCGTATTTTAGGAAGAAATCAGCTGTGTTTTGTTTACATTTGGTTTTTGGCCTCTCTCTTTTTCTAAGAGGATCTTTTAAGTCTGATAAAGAGAAAAACTTCAGGGAATCACCTCCAGCTTCTGCCAATCCCGTCAAACGATAAACCTGTCCCATGTCCCCGCCCGGCTTACTGATTTCAAAGTTCTATAGAAACTCAAACTAGCCTATCTATATCCACTCTGGTAGTTAATGCGAATTGATTCTGGGTTCAAATCTCAATCTATCACTTGAACCGTGTACAATACTGAGAGCTGGTCTCATGTTTTCAGATATTTGGGAGTGATAATCTAGTTGAAAATTTCAAGCTTTAACCAAATCCAAAGATAAGCTTTAAATCTAAATAATTTAATTCATAACCTGCCTAAATCGATCTCACTAATCTCAGATTTTCTTTGACGATTATTAAATTTTCTATAAATTTATTAGTTGAATATTTAACTTAATACCTATTTATTAATCAGTGTGTGATAGATAAAATTAATTCCATAGTCAGACCAGTTTTATCGCGGTAGTACGCCAAGTGAAGTTCCTTATGTTGGATTTCACCAATATTTATTCAGTCAACTCCTGTTAAGCTAACAGCCAGTTAAGTTCCATTTAATTTGTATTGGCTTAACAGGGCTGTTAAGCTAACGGGCTGGTTTGGGTTCGAGGCTGGAAAGAAGCTTGGCGAAATCCACCATTAGACTTTGTTCCTCTAATATATTTTAACCAAATAATTTCATTTTACAAAAATTCTCTTGTTTTATGTGTTTAGGCCTGATTCTGCAGTCACTTGGGTCTAGTTAAACGAGATTACCTATAGTCTACTCTAAAAACAACTTTTTTGTTAAATTCAAAGTAACATCATTCACTCATGATGTCTTAAAAAGTACTTTTGAGTAAAAGACATGTTCTTCCTTTTCTCTTTTTTTATGATTTGTTGAGACTTGAGTGCCAAATTAAACTAGACAAAAGTGACTGAAAGGCCTTGCGATTTTAGTTTCCCCTGTGATATTTTATTTCCTAGATTTTCTTTTACTTTCGTGTGTTTAATTTATGTTGATCAATACATTCTTGTACAAAACTTTACTTTCGACAAAGCTGGTTGCAAAGATTTTTCAAAGAACAATCCTTCCCTTAGTTTTATAGATCTCTGAGATAATCACCATTTTTTTATATACAAATAAAAACCCCAATAATTTTAAGCCCGTCGTACATTGAAAGTGTAGTCGCCTGAAAAACCAAACCTATGAAAATGATAGAGACCGTTCCAATGTGTGACGGGCCTTAGTGTTTAACTTCTACTAATGTATCTATCATTAGATTTTACTATATTAAATTAATATGCTTATGCTACCTATATCAATAAATTAATCACAGGTCATGTATTTATATATCTGAACAAATAAAAATGTATTTTACTATGCTCAATATAAATTGGATTTGTTCTTTTAACTTGACTATTATTTCCAAAGTTTGATAATAAGATCTGATTTTATTACCCTAACGGAACAGACTTAAGGTACCGTCTGGCATGACGACTTGTCTAAGGGCGGACCAGTTGGAATTTAAATCGTGTTAGGCATGAATGCATGTCACGAAAGTTATTCCCTGACAAATACACTTTTCTCCCTTTTTAGTTTATAGCATTCTATTCGAAGTGGCTGAATTCTCCTGAAGAAGCTCTTTTGCAATTTCCACCCAACTTTGCTAATGTTGAAACTTGGACTCGAACCACGAACCTCCAGATCCGAAGTCCATCACGCTAACCACTACTCGGAGGTATTTGCCTTCAATACCAGAAGCTCTTGGCAGGAACTCTATCCTCCTCTATCTTGTGTTCTTCCATGATGTCCATTTCAAATGTACTTAGCTTAGGTTGATAGGTTACTGCTAACACATCTTGTTCCTTTGTGTCCTTGTCCTCATTTTCTGTAACACAATCATTAGAAGTTAAGACTTGTTTGTTCCGTACTTTGCTATGGAAGAAATATTTCTATTGAGAACCGAACCCTGGATTGCAACCACGTGAGCTTGGTATAAATACATGATGACCTGTGATTAATTTATTGATATAGGTAGCATATTAATTTAATATAGTAAATTCTAATGGTAGTAGATACGTTAGTAGAAGTTAAACACAGGCTCGTCGCACATTGGAACATTCTCTATCATTTTCAAAGGTTTGGTTTTTCAGGCGACTACACTTTCAATGTACGACGGGCTTAAAATTATTGGGCTTTATATTTGTATATATAAAAAAAAATATCTATAAAAAAAATGGTAATTATCTCAGAGATCTATAAAACTAAGGGAAGGATAGTTCTTTGAAAAATCTTTGCAACTAGCTTTGTCGAAAGTAGTTTTGTACAAGAATGTAATGAAAACGGTTCAAGAGAATCAGCCGTGGTTTCAAACTAGGCTGTGACATGAGAGGTCCTGGGTTCAATTTGCGGTTCCTAGCAGAGTTATTATTTTCGGCTTTGTTCTCTCTCATCTAAGCGTATACGTAAAAGAGAGTAAGGACGAAAATTAAATGTCAACATAAATTAAACACACGAGAGTAAAAGAAAATCTAGGAAATAAAATATCACAGGGGAAACTAAAATCGCAAGGCCTTTCAGTCACTTTTGTCTAGTTTAAATAGGTGTTTTTGGCACCCAAGTCTCAACAAATCATAAATAAAAGAAAACAACACACGAAAGTAAAAGAAAATCTAGGAAATAAAATATCACAGGGGAAACTAAAATCGCAAGGCCTTTCAGTCACTTTTGTCTAGTTAAATAGGTGATTTTGGCACCCAAGTCTCAACAAATATTAAAAAAAGAGAAAAGGAAGAACATGTCTTTTACTCAAAAGTACTTTTTAAGACATCATGAGTGAATGATGTTACTTTGAATTTAACAAAAAAGTTGTTTTTAGAGTAGACTATAGGTAATCTCGTTTAACTAGACCCAAGTGACTGCAGAATCAGGCCTAAACACATAAAACAAGAGAATTTTTGTAAAATGAAATTATTTGGTTAAAATATATTAGAGGAACAAAGTCTAATGGTGGATTTCGCCAAGCTTCTTTCCAGCCTCGAACCCAAACCAGCCCGTTAGCTTAACAGCCCTGTTAAGCCAATACAAATTAAATGGAACTTAACTGGCTGTTAGCTTAACAGGAGTTGACTGAATAAATATTGGTGAAATCCAACATAAGGAACTTCACTTGGCGTACTACCGCGATAAAACTGGTCTGACTAAAAAAAAAAAAACATAAGTATCAACATATAAATAAACACAGTTTTTTTTCTATTTTTTACCTCTAAGTTTGATTATTGGAGTTGATTGGAGACTTGGATTCTAGTTCTTCAATAATAAAAAAAAAAGAATAAGTACAAATCAAATTTCTGCCATAACTACATATTAATTCAGTCATTAGTTTCTTACCTATCAGAGGGGTCCACTAAAGCAACCTCATTGGTGACTAGTAACGGGGCTTCTTGTTTGATTATGAACTGAGAGTCACCCATTTTCTTCAGGTAGGTGTTGAGTCCTTCTACAATGACACTGTTGATCTCTTGAAATATTTGTATCACATATCCTTGCTTGCCCTTGTCCTTACCAACAAGAATTTCAACCTGAAAAATAATTTTAGTTTATTCATTAATGATAAAAAATTCTATGCAAGTATTTATTTTTTGTCAGTGGTGTAGTGGTCAAGATGCTCAACTGGTAATCAGGAGAGCATGTGTTCAAACCCTGCTCAGGTATGGAATTTTATGAACACTGGGAATTTGACCACAATAATAGTAGTAGCCAACTGCCGGGGTGATTTTTTGGTCCTGTGTTTCAGTTTACAGTTATATTGGTTAGGTATTGATTGGACAAGAATTTTTTAATTAATCTTTTTCTTTTACAGAGGAACCAATTTTTAAAATTGCCATTTTGACTGTGAACCAACCACTTACCCTATCTCCTTTGAATATGGACCAATCTTTGATAGGTTCTATCGGGATCTTCTTTTTGTTTTTCTCCCATGGTCTGTTCCTGGCCAGGAAAGGAACCTCCCAAGGTCGATCGGTAGAGAAGTCAAAATCAGAGTCTTTTCCTTGGTCAACTACGGTGTATTGGGGGCCTTTTGGGTAGACATGGTAGACCTGAAAAAGAAGAAAGAAAAGAAAATTAGTACACCTTGATACATTTTATGACTTGACTTGGATTTAAACAACCAACCTCCCATAGATGTTCTGGTAACAAGTAATACACAATAAAATAGTTATGGGGGAGTAATCTCATGCTGGCTTATACCAGCTTGAGATTGAGATGAAATGAAGATTTTCCTATACTTGATACCCATCCTTGGATTGATCTCAATCCTCAGACAATCCACAGCGGTAAAACTTGGCCCTGAAATTCTACAGAGCTACCCCAATAAGCAATAAGTGAAACATTTTCTAAGTACAAATCTGCTTTCAGGAATTCTGCACACACATTTCTAGGAATTAGCTCTCATCCTGACCATGTAGATATACCAGCTTGAGATTGAGATGAAATGAAGATTTTCCTATACTTGATACCCATCCTTGGATTGATCTCAATCCTCAGACAATCCACAGTGGTAAAACTTGGCCCTGAAATTCTACAGAGCTACCCCAATAACCAATAAGTGAAACATTACAAATCCGCTTTCAGGAATTCTGCACACACATTTCTAGGAATTAGCTCTCATCCTGACCATGTAGACATTGCCTGAAATCCTTGTAAAGTCACTCCCTCTTACCTGTCTCATAACTCGGTTAATATATCTGTCTGGAAGATTGGAATATGCTTTGGTAAGCTCTCCAACTTGATCGGCAGCCACATATTTGCGAACCCTCCTGTACAGAACACTGGTGAATAGTCACTCCCTCTTACCTGTCTCATAACTCGGTTAATATATCTGTCTGGAAGATTGGAATATGCTTTGGTAAGCTCTCCAACTTGATCAGCAGCCACATATTTGCGAACCCTCCTGTACAGAACACTGGTGAACAGAACTATCGCGATAGTTATCGATAGTTTTTTGATAAACTATCGATAACTATCGATGGCGCCGACTATCGATAGTTCTCCTCCTCTACTGAATTGCAGTCAACCATCGTGAGGACTTGTGCTTGGTCTTTAAAAGCAGAGAGAACCCTTTGAATGCTACCTATATCAATAAATTAATCACAGGTCATGTATTTATATATCTGAACAAATAAAAATGTATTTTACTATGCTCAATATAAATTAGAGTTGTTTACTATATTAAATTAATATGCTACCTATATCAATAAATTAATCACAGGTCATCATGTATTTATATATCTGAACAAATAAAAATGTATTTCACTATGCTCAATATAAATTAGAGTTGTTCTTACTTCGTAATTATTTTCAAAGTTTGATAATAAGATCTGATTTTATCACCCTAACGGAACAGACCTAAGGTACCATCTGGCATGACGACTTGTCTAAGGGCGGACCAGTTGGAATTTAAATCACACATTCAATATTTAAATCCTTACTTACACTACCTAGTGCCAGTGGCAAGCCCAGCATGCTAAATATCACACAAGATATTTTGCAATATAGGTATTTCAAACATATGAACATGACAAAGTGGTGGGAGAGAGTTGTGATGTGATGTGTTAATCCCGTCTGAATATTTAAGTTGTATTTTGCTCTAAGCTTCTCCGCTGTGGACTTGGCATATGATTTATTGGAACTGCACCCAAAATCATATTTATCATTGAAGAAAGTGAAAGATTATGATTGAGGTCAAACATGTACTCGTACACAGAATCAATTTGCATTTCATTTTATTACAATGTCTGATAAATGGAGAAAAGGTTAACTTTCCCCCCTCCCCCTCTCCTCCCATCTATTCACACAGCCCTTAGGTATGCTAACACCTTGAGAATGTAATCTACATATCAAAGATCTACATTGTAAGTAATTAATTAAGTAAGTAGTTAGGTATTTTAATGTATAAATTGGTAGAACTATCTTTTCCTCTCTCTGTCTGTCTCTCCCCTCCTCTCCCCCCCTCTCTCTCTCTCTCTCTCTTTCTCTCTCTCTCCTAACCATTTTAATTTGAGATCTCTGTTATTAGTTACTTTAATCGAAATGTGTAGGAGAAACAATTTTTTTTATAAACTTGACCTAGGAACAGGACCTCTATCTTGTGTTCTTCCATGATGTCCATTTCAAATGTACTTAGCTTAGGTTGATAGGTTACTGCTAACACATCTTGTTCCTTTGTATCCTTGTCCTCATTTTCTGTAACACAATCATTAGAAGTTATGTGTTGTTTATTCCTTACTTTGCTATGGAAGAAATATTTCTATTGAGAATCGAACCCTGGATTGCAAACCTAGGAATGTAGGTAGGTACCTGAGACAATTGATGTAACAATTTGATATCAACTAACTATTGCGTTATGCACCGCTAAAAATAGAACTACTTAATCAACTGAAATAATGGCCATTGTTTTGGCATTTCCAGACTCCAGAGTCTTCTCTGTACTAATACGTGCGTAGGCAGTTTATGGGACATTGACCCAACAGTCAGAACAATGACCCTTTCCCCCAAAAAAGAAATAACTAAGAAGGAAAATAAAGGCCAGTTTCCAAAGTAAAATCCCATCCCCCTACTGTTGTCATGGGATTTTTCTCGAAAAATCTCGTCCTCAACACGCTCCCCTGTGCTAGATCCTAAAGGGAAATTTAAAAAAAAAATATCAGTTCTCTCTCGAGTTTTGAGGTGAAAGGGCGGTCCGTAGTTTTCGACTGCGATTTTCTTTTTCCTTTTTACTTACCCCCAACTTACCTACTTACCTTTTCTTCCAAAAGTTTGGAAATTCACCAAGTTACAATCTTCCTTACCTTCCTTATTTTTTCTCTTTCCGATAAAAACGTGGATTCATTACTGTGCTCAAAAGTTTTTTTAAACTGTGTTTCTCAAGTGGTTCACAAGCACGTGAGTGTTATTTCTAATCTGAATGCTCGTTACATTTTGAATGAAGGTACCGTGAACATGAGTTCTATTAGGAAAACCTCCTTCGGGAATAGGAAATTCTATGCCCTACCGGAGGAATATGCAGTGAGATCTTCCAAGTTTAAATCTGTGTCCAAGAAAGAAGATGTAACCAAGCTAATCAAATACATAGATGACAGTGTCATAGGAAAGAACACTTCATTCACCGGACCCTATGGACGACGTAAAGGTAATTTTCCTTCTTTCAGTTTAGATTTTAGATTCTGGAGACTAGATCCATTCCAGAGTGGTGTTCCAGGATTCATATGCAACCTGGAAAAACTGGAAAACCTGGAATAGTCATGGAATCTGAAAATCAGCCAAAAAGTCATGGAAAAGTCTTGGAAAATCGTAAAAATTTAAAGAAAACCTGGAAAAGTCATGAAATTTGCCACCCAGTCAAAAATTAAAAATATTCTAATTAAATATGAAGGTAAAAATTTAAAGAAAACCTGGAAAAGTCATGAAATTTGCCACCCAGTCAAAAATTAAAAATATTCTAATTAAATATGAAGTACCTACCTATGTCCGAAAAACAGCCTGTGGCATATTTCCTCTCATATTCATTAACAATCTGCATATTGTATATTTTATTTAAATGAAGGGGCAATCTTACTGAGTTTTAAGTAACTCAGCCCCCAATTTTCTATAAAATTCATGGAAATTTTCTGGAATAGTCATGGAATTTCATTCCGGGAAAAGCTTATAAACCCTGAGTTCTCACTGTGAACTTTATACTTCTCAGTTCTCAACCAAATAAATGTTTTGTTTGGTCAAGTGGTAAAGTGGCTGAACAAACCTTCTATGCAAGGTTTGAGATGTGCAGTCTGTGGAGAAAACTTTCAAGCAACAGCATTATCAGTATAAGTTCTATTAAAGAACTCGTCACAAAGGTACCATCTGAATGGTTCAATAGTTTTTGTACCTGTGGTATCCAGTTTTTTTTTTTTTTTTTTTTTTTTTTTAGTTAAAAAAATTTTTGTGTGGGGTATCCGTTTTTTTTTTTTTTTTTTTTTTTTTTTTTTAGCTAAGTAAGACTCACTCTGAAAAGGTATACCTACCCTATCAGATTCTCAGACTCCTCAAGATCTTAATGATCAAGATTCCTAAATGTTCAACTAAATAGGACAAGTTTGCTGAAAGATTTTGTAAATGAGTCATTAGAGTTTGTAGCACACAAGTTTTAATTTTTTGACAAGCATTGAAACAAATACCTGATGATAATTAGAGCAAAGAATTTGGCACATGATAGCCTATCCTATTTTTTGAATGAATGTCATGTAAATGTTCTCAAGATTGACAGCTTTGAAACGATTAATTTAGAATGTAAATTTTGCTCATGGTTTTCTTAGATTAAAATCATGAGATTTTAAATGAACATGATGGAAAGGAAATTGAGCAAGTCAGGTAATGGCAGACCATGCAAATAATGTGAATTTTTTTGACATCCATCAAAATTTACTTACTAGGTACTGATGTCTTCTGTACCTAGATTTCAAATCCCTCTGAATGTCACTTTGTTTTTAACTGGGGATAATCACACCAGAAAGTAACTAATCTCTAATCATAGGTAGGTAAGTATTGTGTCTCCTCTGGCCTCTCTGATAAGGGACATAATACAGAATAGGTAGGTATACTATTTTTTTTTTTTTTTTTTTTTTTTTTTTTTTTTTTTTCGACATAATCTCCTGAAATTTTTTTGAGATGTTAACCACTTAGCATGAGGTCCTACTAACTTTCTAACCAAAATTTGAGCATGACCTTATTAAGTACCTACCTTTGGGTATTCAAATTCCAAGTACATATTATACGTATTATTGAATATCCCAAAAACTGGAATAAAAAGATTTTTTTTTTTTTTTTTAAGAGGTTTGACAGAGGGAACTTTAACTGCTATGGTCTTATCGTCCCGAAATCGAAGATAGAAGAGGTTTGACAGAGGGAACTGTAACTGCTATGGTCTTATCGTCCCGAAATCGAAGATAGAAGGAAGACAGGATAGGAGAAAGCCAGCCTTTCCGAGAACGAACATTATCCCATCAGGGTAAAATCCGCCCCGGGCGGGAATCGAACCCGCGGCCTAGCGCTTACAAGGCAGACGCGCTACCAACTAAGCTAACTAGGCTGGGGAATAAAAAGAAAAATAGTTATAATTGGAGTTGTTATGAGTTATGAGTGAAGTCAAGCAGTCTACTCCATATCTCGATTTGTTTTTAAATAACAATAGGTATCTAGTAGCTATTTACCTAGACCCAAGTACCTACCGTTAGTCGTAGCGTAAGTAGATAGATTGAGTGTTTACTTACTAAGAAATTTACTCAGCACAGTTTAATTTAAAGTAGGTAGGTATTGTATGATTTCTAAGTACCTATAATTATTGTACTCGTATAATTTCTTGGATTATTAGGTAGGAGCTGTTACAGAGAAGGAAAAATGACTTAGTTTTACTGTCGGCTAGGATCTAGGACTGGCTATGAAGAAAAAGAAGAAGAAGAAGAAGAAGAAGAAGAAGAGAATATGGTCAGAATTTGGCTCCCCTGAACTTCATCATGCCAGATATTGATTGTCATTTGGCACACCTCCCAAACCTGTTTTACATTTCAACCTACCTAGTCACATTAACTTCACCCAGCCTGAGTGGGACTGGGACCGGGAAAAGTCAACAACACACCCCATCAGGGTTATGTTGAAACTTAGAACTTAGGTACTTTGTTCGTTCAGTAAGCAAAAAAGACGGTATTGTTTCGAAAAAATCACTCATCTCCCTCAATGTTGTTAATACCTACCATAAAGTTACCATCCCTCCCTCAATGTTCAACTCATCACGAACGAAAAGACCACGAAAATCCGCCCCGGGCGGGAATCGAACCCGCGGCCTAGCGCTTACAAGGCAGACGCACTACCAACTAAGCTAACTAGGCTGGCGCTCACGGGTTTAACGGGTAGTAATCCTGTCGTAAAATATATTTTTACCAAAAATTGTTGATTATTTTTTCCCCAAATGGGTTTATCGCCACTGTATAACTTCTAAGGTTTTCAGTGACGGGGGGATTTACACTCCATTCGTCTACAAGCTACTCGCCTACCCACATTAACTTCACCCAGCCTGAGTGAGGCCGGGAAAAGTCAACAACACACCCATCAGGGTTATGTTGAAACTTGGAAGTTACTTCGTTCGTTCAGTAAGCAAAATAGACAGTATTGTTTCGAAAGGAGAGCTCATCTCCCTCAATGTTGTTAATTGTTACCATCCCTCCTTCAATGTTCAACTCATCACGAACGAAAAGACCACTACTCGTGTGTACAGGGTCTAGAAACCCGGCGTTTTACCATTTTAAATTGCACATGATTAATTTCATTGTGCGAATATGCGATCCACCTCGTTTGTTCTCCGAGAAAGCGATGCCAAAAACATTTGTAGAATTTGTATTGTTTTAGGTACAAGAATAAGAATAAAATACTTCGAAATTTGGGGAATTTTAGGGACATATGTACGATTGTGTTCCTAGGCTTATGCCCCTGGCTGATGCGAGTCAGAAAGAGAGACATTACACGGAATTGGTGACAAAAAATAACAAACACATCTTTAAATTACTCACCTTAATTTAGTTTGAAATTCACCAAGCACTGAGATGTTTTTCTCTGTAAATTGCCTCTTTTATCCTTGTAGGTATCGAGGCAAATATCTATCTATCTATCTACCTACTTCTGAGATATTTTACCTACATCCTACATGAATTAAACTTATTAAATAAACTAATGTGTTGTACTTACTGTAGTTTGTACAAATCCTACATGATAATGTTGTAGTTTCTATTTTAGGAAGTGAATAATAAAATACAAAAAATGGACGAAATGGAAAAATTTTCACTTTTTTCCAACATTGCCACAAAATAAAATACGCGTAAGTAGGTACCTACAAGACCTACATCTTTTTTGTGCTAATTACTTGTTTCAGTAGGTACTTAATTTCTACTTGTTAATTATTCCTAAGTTCTTACTCCTTGCCTATGTTAACTGTGCTTGTGTTGTCTTACATGTGTTAATGTGTTATAATTATAATGAAGACAGCTGTGTCGTATGATATGGGTACTTAATTAGCAGAGTCCTTAGTCCCTCTTGTAAGTATTTATTTAGACCAAATAAATTAGATGCGTACCCTAGCTGGTTAACTAATGGTTCAAAAAACAGTCATAGCCTGTTGCTGGGAACTCTTTAGTCCTATCGAGCAGTAAGTAAGTTATAAAAAAAAGCTCTATTACACTAACCTCAATGGTGTAGTTATAGTGGTTAGCGCGGAGAACTCGTCATAAATTTTAGCGCAGTGTATCAAGTGGGAAACAACATTTGTGACAAGCATTTACTCGTATGCTCAACATATAATTCCTTTTTTTTACTCTATTACCTAGCTACTTACATAAGGCAAGATTTTTCTTTTTTTTAGTACCCACAAGTGCTCATGGATTTCACTTTCTCTTCTTCCTAAGTACCTACCTCCTGTTCTTCCCTTGTTGTTACCTATCAAAAGAAAACCGCCGCCACAATACCAGCTCATGTTACTATTATCACAAATATTGTCGTTATCTTATCACTCTCCCCTTATCAATCGTCTTATCACCAATCCTCAGATCAAAAGTCAAAATACGAAACATTTGTAGAATTTGTATTGTTTTAGGTACAAGAATAAGAATAAAATACTTCGAAATTTGGGGAATTTTAGGGACATATGTACGAATGTGTTCCTAGGCTTATGCCCCTGGCTGATGCGAGTCAGAAAGAGAGACATTACACGGAATTGGTGACAAAACATAACAAACACATCTTTAAATTACTCACCTTACTTAATTTACTTTGAAATTCACCAAGCATTGAGATGTTTTTCTTTGTAAATTGCCTCTTTTATCCATGTAGGTATCGAGGTAAATATATTATCTATCTTCCTACTTCTGAGATATTTTACCTACATCCTACATGAATTAAACTTATTAAATAAACTAATGTGTTGTACTTACTGTAGTGTGTATAAATCCTAGATAATAATGTCGTAGTTTCTATTTTAAAAGAAATTTTCGTGCAGACGCCAGAATGATGCAGTTTTTCTAATAAACGTGTTGATGCTATCAGACGTTCTATTTTAAAAGAAATTTTCGTGCAGACGCCAGAATGATGCAGTTTTTCTAATAAACGTGTTGATGCTATCAGACAGATGGAAAACATAAATTACTTTACATACTTAATACTTACGTATGTATGTAAATGTACCATTCAGCTAGAAAATTTCACGAGCAACAAAACATGTGAAATTGGGTGTTCAATTTTTCGTTCGCACAAGGCGTATTTTTCATTTGTTCAAGTGTGAGCCATTTATTTTTCCTACCGAGAAACGCCACCCAAGTCGATACAACCCGTTCGAGAGATACAGTGAAAGAGTGAAACAAACAAATTGAATTCAAAGTCGTCAATTTAACGAAGAAATCATACCTCTCGAACGATGGGTATGATTTCGACCAAATTCTGCAGATATGTTCAGCACGTTGTGAATTTACTGATACTGAATTAATGCCCTTTTCTGAGAGTTAGCTTTCTGGGATAAAATAAACTTGTAAAACACAATCCCCTCTGACTGGCCTCCAATTCAAAGTCGTCAATTTAACGAAGAAATCATACCTCTCGAACGATGGGTATGATTTCGACCAAATTCTGCAGATATGTTCAGCACGGTGTGAATTTACTGATTACTGAATGAATGCCCTTTTCTGAGATCTTTCTGGGATGAAATAAATTTGTAAAACACAATCCCCCCTGACTGGCCTCCTTGAAATCGATAGTAATTCCATCCCAGTATCTCCTACCTATAAATTTTCTGAATTGTAAAAAGAAGAAAAAAAAAAATCTCTCTCTCTCTCTCTCTCTCTCTCTCTCTCTCTCTCTCTCTCTGTCTCTGTCTCTCTTCTGTAAGTTTTACTTATTATTATTGTGGTCATGCTAAATTTTGTAATTTTGCATAACCTTGATCAAGTTCCCTATAACCTATAAGTAATAGGTACCTAACCTATAGTTTACGTTCCTTAAAAAAAAACTAATAGTGTACCTAATGAGTTAATAACAAATAATAAGCAATTAATAATAGCTTTATTAAGTTGCTTTATTGCAGTTTAATATATTCCAATATAGCAAGCTATTAAGAGTTTATTAAACAGGCTATTTGATTATATATTATTATTCTCTTCCTTAGGGCGAACATACATATTCAATTCAATTCAATTCAATTCAATTAATATTTATTGTATTGATAAAAATCATTACATACAATTTACATAGGTATTACATTTAATATTAAATATTAGAAGTATGACTGAAACACTTAGATAGGTATTTAATTATATGAATTATCTGTACATACAGTACAGATAGATCCCAATATGCAATAAGTATGCCTGTGCTTATGGTGGACTTCCCGATGACTATGAACACTTACCGCCGTATGTATGAAGTCTAAAGATAAACTTTAGTTTAACTTGAAATGAAAATCTTGCCAAATTTCATTAAATCTAGCCAGTTATTTCAAGAAATGACATGAAATTGGCAACATTGTTCATCTTAAGTTAAACTAACTTTGGCTTTCATACATACGGGGGTTAAGGTATCTACACACGACAAATCCAAAAGTTAAGATAGTCTCCTATACCCATCAATCTCAATAAATAAAAGAGAAATCTAAAAGTCAAAATATTTGTGTCCCCTCTCCCGCTCCCCCCCTCAAAGGGTCCACAGGTCCACCAATGAGACAGTTTTCGCGCAATCCAGAGATAAGGGTTCAATTCTTGAAAATGTTTTCTCCCTAGTAACTGCAAAGCTCAGGGCAGAAATAATATGATAATTCGTCAGCTTGATATTTGATTTGATCATACACATATGTACATCATAATGATCACATTAGAATAATAAGTTTGATAAGACCTGAAAACCGGTTCTTATCCTAGAGCGGAGAACATTAGGGTACTGTGTCCGCTCCCCCCCCCCCTCAAAGGGTCCACAGGTTCACCAATGACATAGTTTTCGCGCAATCCAGAGATAAGGGTTCAATTGTTGAAAATGTTTTCTCCTTATAGCAACTGCAAAGCTCAGGATAGAAATAATATGATATTCGTCAGCTTGATATTTGATTTGATCATACACACATCATAATGATCACATTAGAATAATAAGTTTGATAAGACTTGAAAACCGGTTCTTTTCCTAGAGCGGAGAACATTAGGCTGGCTGTTGCGGGGCCCACTCAGCCTCGTGAGGAAAATGAGTAGCTATGACACATAAATGCGCATAGCGACCGGTGCCAGCATGGTATAGGTAAACATTGGATTTGAGGATTATTGAGATATTGGGAAAATCCTAGAATGCTGCAGTGAGCACCAAAGTTGTGACATAATAATACACAGAAACTGCATTTTATTTTATAATATTAATATTCGTACTAATCTACTAATATTCTAATGAGTAGAGTTTATAGAAGAATAAGTTCCATTACTCTACCTACTACAAGTAGTACCTGCTTTACAGAATGTCCAAAAATTATCGTACCAAACTTCAAGAGGCGATTTTCACTGTTTTGAAGTAAGACTTTTTTCCTCTCTATGAACGGTTCTGCAAATGCTCTCAATTTGAACTGCAGGGGTTCTTAGTTACTTCTAGGCCCATTTTCTTTTATATCCATGCCATGCTCACCCGGGAACAGAAAAGTTCTGTGAGTCGTATCAACTAGAAAAGTTTTTCCGCCCAGGCCGGGATTCAAAGCGAGCACCTCCGGTTGAGAGTCAGTGTTCATAACCAATCGGCACAGGGCCCCAGAGGTGGACAAACCACATCCAACTCAACTATTTACTAGTTGTATAACTGTGTAACCGCAAGTGTGTGTGTGTGTTTTTTTTTATGCAAAAAAATGTGTCTATCTCGTTTCTTCGAAGTGTGTGTATCTCTTCCCTTACTTTGAAGAATGAGTCGGTACTGAACAAAGGTGAGAAATAAATTAATTAATTTACTTCAATTGAAGTAACAAAGAAGCAGTAAGATGACATTGAAGTTGGATAGTAGCCATTCTGTGCTCTCTGTGTGTGTGTGTGTGTGTGTGTGTGTGTGTGTGTGTGTGTGTGTGTGTGTGTGTGTGTGTGTGTGTGTGTGTGTGTGTGTGTGTGTGTTGTACAATGCTAAATAATTAAATTATACCTATCACATTACTTTAATATATTGTGATCTCGGCACAAAGAAAACCATCTTACACACCTATGAATACATAGAATAATAATGATCTTATGTACCTAAGTATATACATACTAGAATAACTATGTATTCTATGTGATAACCTATCCATCTACTCGGAATAGGCCACTTTACTTAGTTACTCACTTGTACAATGCTAAATAATTAAATTATACCTATCACATTACTTTAATATATTGTGATCTCGGCACAAAGAAAACCATCTTACACACCTGTGAGTACATAGAATAATGATCTTATGTACCTAAGTACATACATACTAGAATAACTATGTATTCTATGTGATACCTATCCATCTACTCGGAATAGGCCACTTTACTTAGTTACTCACACTTAAGTCTAATAATTACATACCGTTACCGTTACTTCACTTCAAAAACAAAACTGTCCTCTCATTTATTTTATTAAAATGTTCAATTTTAATGTTTTTTTTTCGACATACTTAATCTCCTGAAATTTTTTGAGATGGTAACCACTTAACATGAGTTTCTACTTAACTTTCTAACCAAAATTTGAGCATGACCTTATTAAGTACCTACCTTTGGGTATTCAAATTCCAAGTACATAATATACGTATTATTGAATATCCCAAAAACTGGAATAAAAAGAAAAATAGTTATAATTGGGGTGGGGTGGGGTGGTAGAGAATGCCTTAGGCATTAACCCCACCCTTGATCAAACTTTATGATAATTCGTCAGCTTGATATTTGATTTGATCATACACATATGTACATCATAATGATCACATTAGAATAATAAGTTTGATAAGACTTGAAAACCGGTTCTTATCCTAGAGCGGAGAACATTAAGGTACTGTGTGGGAGCTTTTACCTACAGGGTGTCCTTGTTGGGAATCGAATCCATCATGTCCTTGATACAACTTTACCACCCATCGTATCATTAGCCCAAACTACCATGTCCATCTTGTATGTAGCTTGATATTTGCATATTGTAATTCAGTATTGGTATTAAGGTGATATTTAATAACAGGTTCTAAGGTTTTGGCCTCAGCAGAAACTCTGCAAAGTTCCTCGGGTTAAATATTTAACAACACTCATTGAAATTGATCCCAACAACCCAACATCTCACGAGTTGATAAAAGTATTCGGTTTATCTGCAGGGACATTGGGTTTAAAGGTAGCGAAACCTAGGTGAAAGTGGAAATATAGGTAATAGGTACTTTTTTTATTTTTATTTTTTAGTTTACCTACAGGGTGTCCTTGTTGGGAATCGAATCCATCATGTCCTTGATACAACTTTACCACCCATCGTATCATTAGCCCAAACTACGATGTCCATCCTGTATGTAGCTTGATATTTGCATATTGTAATTCAGTTAGTGTTTGTTTCACCATAACTCTGAGTGTTTGTTTCACCATAACTCTGAGTGTTTGTTTCACCATAACTCTGAGTATTTGTTTCACCATAACTCTGAGTATTTGTTTCACCATAACTCTGAGTGTTTGTTTCACGATAACTCTGAGTGTTTGTTTCACCACAACTCTGAGTGTTTGTTTCACCATAACTCGGAGTGTTTATTTCACCATAACTCGGAGTGTTTGTTTCACCACAACTCTGAGTGTTTGTTTCACCATAACTCGGAGTGTTTATTTCACCATAACTCTGAGTGTTTGCCACGCGCTTTCTCTCCCTCTCCCTTCTCCCCTCAGACAGCATGAATTCCCTCTATCGATCCCTCGAGGTAGCAAAAATTCCCGCCTCGTCATCCCTCTCCTATATAAGTGACCTACATAACACTTCTCTAGTTGTTTTCCCCCACCGAAATAATGTATGTGCAATATTTTATCCCTCACCTCTCTTTCTCTTGATTCGCTCCTTGTTCTGTTCTCCTAAATCCCTTCGTTTTATCCCCTCTTCTCTTTCTCCTCCTTAATCTTTCTATCCTGAATCCTTTCTCCTGGTTTCTCGCTTGTTTTCTCCTCGGTATCTTTCTCCCCTTAATCCTCCCTTTTCTCTCCCTCCCTCGTTTCCTATTTCTCTTCAACATTATTCTTTCTCTCTCTAGTCTCTCTTCATTATATTTCTGCCCTCATTATTCCTCTATCTCCAACCTCTTTCTCTCCCTTTCCTTTCTTTTTCCTGTTAGTTTTTCTTTATCTTTCTACCTCTGATTGTTTTCCATTGTTTTCTTGGAAAAAGAAGGTTCAGGTTCATAGTTTGTTCTGGGTAAACTGTGTAAGTTTGTACTTTGATGTCATAATCATAACTTACTGTTTTGTGCATCTATTGTTTAATGCACATAGGTACATATTATGTACCTAACACTACGAGTACAATACACACTGCCAATATTTGAAACCCTCGCGTAATCTACTCATCATGGATGATGTATTCACGTGTTGTACCTACTGCGGGAGCAATGACCTCGGATGTAAACAAAGATTTTGCTGAGAGGGTGGTTGGGGTTGGTAGATGCTGTGAGGGTGGCGGGTGGTGGTAGATGCTGAGAGGGTGGTGAAATGGGGTGGTACTGATACAAGGTATAGTGTGTTCATGGAGTTGGTTGTACCTCCCTCTAAATTTTTGAATAAGCAGGTAGGTAACGGTGTATAAAGGTATTTGGTACTTGTGCAGAAGTCACGTCCGCGGAGATATACTTGGGGGTTTATTTGTGTTTGTGTTGTTCAAAGTTCCTTTTCTGTTCGTCCTTTTGTTGGAGTTCTGGATTTACTTAATAAGGGTTTCCCCTCTCCATCTCTTCCTTTCCATCCCATCTCTTCTTACTCCTTCTAACTTTCATATCTCTTTCCCTCTCCCTCCCACCAATGGCATTACACATGCACATATTGGTCACGTGATATAGTACTTTATTAATTAATTTTTCAATTTATGGCATGAGCAGTAT
The DNA here is from genome assembly GCF_000475195.1 of Diaphorina citri. NCBI lineage: Eukaryota > Metazoa > Arthropoda > Insecta > Hemiptera > Psyllidae > Diaphorina > Diaphorina citri. The sequence goes on along the minus strand of NW_007378368.1, from coordinate 60,989 downwards.
GATTCATGTCACTTACATTCGGGCTGTTCTTGTCTTTTCTTTTCTTATTTTTGATCATAGAGCCAAGTCACGTCCGTGGAATATTGCTACCCAAGGAACTGGCACAAACGAGCAGTGACCAGTGTTATTATAGGGTTAGGTTAAACGCAAGAATCGGATGTAAACAAAGATTTTGCTGAGAGGGTGGTTGGGGTTGGTAGATGCTGTGAGGGTGGCGGGTGGTGGTAGATGCTGAGAGGGTGTTGAAATGGGGTGGTACTGATACAAGGTATAGTGTGTTCATGGAGTTGGTGTCTGGGGCGGATCTGAAGCTAACAAGGCTCGCAAATTAGCTGAGAACCTCTTGACATTTTTGTGGCTATCACAGCATTACTAAACAGCATCCTTTACTTATTCTATCAACTTTAGAAATTTTCTTTTAATTTTTAACTCCGGTATTGCCAGGGTGCTATCAAAAGGTTCTTCGCTGGCAAAGAGGGTCGCGACTTTCGCGAGCCCACAAATTTTGACAGCCACTAGAATAGTGGATAGATAGGTGCTGACGTCACATTAGGAACCACTGAAATAATGGAGAGCTTCTGATGCTGACGTCAGAATAGTGGAGAGGTGTTGAGGTTTGCTCCTGTTTTGAGGCAGGTTATTTGGGGTCACACGCGTGCCAAGAGGAAATTTATTGAGCTTTCCTCTCTCCCAGGGTTTTATATTTCCAGCTTAAATACTACATTCGGAAGTTGGTAAATGTAGGTTAACACGAATTGCTGTGAAATTACTCGCTAATAACTACCTCCTCGTACATTACCTACCCCCTGTCAGTGTGGTAGTTATGAATTTATAAATTGATGTGTTAGTGCCACACGAAGCCAGCTTTTGTAGTTACGAGTCGATTCTTTGAGTCGAATATTTGAAAAGAATCGAATCGTGGTATTCGAATATTCAAAAAGAGTCGAATATCCCATCCCTAGCTTCTATGCCCCGGGCAAAAGGCAAAACTGCATCTGCAAGTCTGCAACTGATTTTTTTTTTATCAAATTTCAAAAATTTCGCGCGCGTACTTGTTCTAGCTACAGCAGCGCTTTCAACTCTCTAGTGGCGAAAATGGTAAAAATGGTAATTTGAGCGTTCAAAATACCCATTGATCGTGTGAACGGAGTCTTTTCAACGAATACCCCGTCTCACGCGTCCTCAGGTTCGAATACCAGCAATGGCATTTTTTTTTTTTTATCGAGGTTTTTTTTACTAAGGCTAAAAACAGAATGGAGCGGATGCCAGCCTAGTTAGCTTGATTAGTAGCGCTTCTGCCTTGTAAGCTCTAGGCCGCGGATTCGATTCCTGCCCGGGGCGGATTTACTCCTGAAAGGTTAAGGTTCGTACTCGGAGCGGCTGGCTTTCTCCTATCCTGTCTTCCTTCTTTCTTCTACTTCGGGATGTTAAGACCCTAGCAGTTGCAGTTCCCTCTATCAAGCAAACCTCTTCAAAAAAAAATAATAGAAAGGCTCTCCACTCGCCCCCCTTTATTACTCTACCCTTAAAACTATACACCTCTCGACTTCTCGAACCGCAGCTTTTCAAACGGACTATACCTTTAATTCCATGCACTGGTTCTACCAGACTCCCTGTAAATCACTAAGTGACGACACCAGACCGTGACGCCAAGAGCTGAGTCGATAGTCCTAGTCTGGACTTATCCATGCGACGTTCTCCAGGCGTACTATAGGATCTACCTCGCCTTGTGTATGTGACACAGTCCAACTGCCATCTGGACTGTCCATGCGGACTTTTCCAGGCAGACAGTCCAGAAGGACTATGGACTAACTTGTGTGTGTGTGATAGTCACCATCTGGCCTGGACTGGTAGGAAATCTCAATAAAAGGGATGTAGACTCGGAGCTCACCCGAAAACTCAGTCAACCCTAAGCTTGGAAGTGGGAAGAGAACAGTCTGATCCAGCAACTGATGAAGAGACTGGTTTGTAAGTATTTCATGGTGGATGGAGGAGGTATGTATTCATGATGATGGAGTATCATGATGGGATGGAAGGGAGGATGGGATGGTGTTCCAGTATTTGAGTAGTATTAGCCAGGAATAGTATTTGGACTGGAACTGCTGGAACAAATCTGAACGCCCTAGTTCCCTGAAAAGCCAGAGTAAGACCGTCCTTATTTGTTCCATAGAAATAGAACCTAAGATAAAATAAGATGAAGCATTTGATTTTCGGCGGAGGGGGCTCTTGCTCACGCTCATTTAATATATGCGGGCTGTCTGCTGAACACAAACCTGTACTACTTAACTATTTTTCAACTTTGTACGACTTTAATTTACTATCCATGGCATTTCCTTGTCACTTTTTTCATCCATTACAAGCTTCCCATCCATGGATGGATGCATGTCTAAAAAAAAAAAAAAAAAAAAAAAGAAAAT
>NW_007378368.1:0-58406 GCF_000475195.1 Diaphorina citri | reverse complement strand
GCAGTTTAAACCACTTTTTTCACCACTATTTTTATCCCCGGTCACTGTGTGTTCTCCCTGTTCTCAGTTGCCCTTTTGAATGAAGGTTTAAGACTCAAAAATTAACTAACCCAGTGTTTGGTGGTTATTACACTTTTTATGAGAAAGTACCCCGCTCTGAGCCTTTAGGTGCCAAACATATTATAAGGAATCTTTCCCTTTGTGAACGGTGAAACACTGGAGTGAATTACCAATTGTCTTTTTAATTATCTATAGAGAAAAAGATGATTTTGACTTTCAGTTTTAGTTTATGTTTTATTAGGCATATTCTTTGTTATTACTTTTGAGACGGATTTCCTGTATCTTTGGACGGTTTTTCTCAAGTTTGACGGTTTTTCAAGTGGGTTTTGGCCCACTTTGGTTGTGTGTTCTTGGTGGTGGGTTTAGTCGGGGACAATGTCGACAGCAGCATACGGAGCTGGCAAGGCGGGAGGCACGTTTGACCCGCTGACATTCGTCAAGAAGCCCCAGGTCGTCTTGAAGCTGGTTTGTTTTGTAAGTGTGCCTCTTATTTGTTTTCTTTCATCCTGTAGGGTATGATTATATATCCTCGGCCAGAAGAAATTTCCAACATACTATTTAGGTACCAGTTAAAAAAAAAATAATAATAATAATAAAAATGTAGGTACCTAATAATAATGCAAAACGGCAATTTTTTCACGAGACGAGACAAAAAAAAAACTTTTTCTCGTCTTTTAAATTTCAAATTTGGAGACGAGAAGAGAGATTTCTCGTCTTATTGTAGGTACATCACTACCATTAAGGACAATTTTAAAAAAGAAAGAACGAAAAAAGAAGAAGAGAGAAAAAAAAAAAAAAAAAAAAAAGAAACAAAAAACAACAACAACATTCCAAGAGTTGATAAAGGGAGGAAGTTTATTGAGATGGAATTTCAAATCTAGATACTTGAATCCAACGAATCCGGATTCATTAATTCGATGGATAAAAAAAAACCCATCATGTCCAATTGTCCACTGTTTCTCTTCTTCAGCTATTCGGTGTGATCGTCTACTGGTGCATATCCTCCGGAAGCTGGTACCCCGAGGGGGAGTCCAAAAAGGAGGTCTGCCTCTTTAACAAGGATGCCTCGGCCTGTATGTACGGCTCTACCATTGGCTTCTTTGGCCTCCTGGGGGCAGCTGCCTTTGTGGCCGGCGAATACTTCTTCGAGCAGATGTCATCGGCCAAGTCCCGGAAACACTTCGTCATTGGTGACATGGGATTCGCCTTTGTGGCCGGCGAATACTTCTTCGAGCAGATGTCATCGGCCAAGTCCCGGAAACACTTCGTCATTGGTGACATGGGATTTTCAGGTAGATACTGCTTCCTAGTATCTAATAAAAAATACAGATATAGGTACAAAATGTTTGTGAAGAATATGAACAATACTGAATGCCAGCCTGGTTAGCTTAGTTGGTAGTGCGTCTGCCTTGTAAGCGCTAGGCCGCGGGTTCGATTCCCGCCTGGGGCGGATTTTACCCTGATGGGGTAATGTTCGTTCCCATCTAGAATAGTTAGCTTGGAAGATCACTTGCCTTATAGGCATTAAGTCGTAACCCGTACGTGGGTTCAATACCCGCCAGATACGAATATTATTCTCAGGAGGTAAGGTTCGTTCTCTTATCTTGTCTTCCTCTCTCCAATTTCGCAACAATCAAGACACGATTCTTTCTATCAAACCTCTTAAAAAAAGTCTCTTGAGTGGAAGGTAAATCCAATACTAAGCAAGGTTGATACCACAGGCCGAATTCTCGATAAAATTTCACCATCTTTTCTAGCATCAAAGCAGATAGAATGATGTTCATCACCACCTATATGAAACGAAGCGCTCACTCATGACCAGGTCGTTTGGACTCTCGGGCCCTCAACAAAATCCTGGATACGGCCCCGAATCAAAGTCAAGGCTTGAATCTTACAAACCCTATATTGTTTCCTCAGGTCTCTGGGCGCTGCTCTATTTCATCAGTTTCTGCTACCTGGCTAACCAATGGAGTGATACCTCAGAAAAGGACGTACCAGAATCTGCCAGCACCGGGGATGCCTATTCCGCCATTTTGTTTTCATTCTTCTCGATATTTACCTGGGTAAGTAGACCTTATAGACCGCCGAGCTGTTATTTTGAGCTTTTTCCAAATTTAGCCCCGAAATCAGAATTTTGGCCTTGAATTTAAAAGGGCCGATCCGAAATTCTGCACCTTCTGGGAACCCCGCCAAGGGACACTTTTGATCTACATAAGTTGTTGCATCTCTCAGTGAAGTTTGAGGGACTTGGGCCAAAATATTAAGTCCTGAGAAAGACGAACTCTTTTTTAGTTTTTCGACATTTCGGCCTTAAATTAATAATGGCCGACCCGTACCATGAATGGTCTAATTACCTAATTAAAAAGACAAGACATTAAAAAGACGTTTAAAATGAGACATTAATGGTCTAATTACCTAATTAAAAAGAGAACTTTTTAGAAGAAACTTTCATCTGATTGAACTTCTTCTTTACTATGACCATCAACAACCTCAATCTTGCACCCTGGACACATGAAGAAGTCCTCATCATCATCATCACTATCTAGAATATAGTCATAGTTCTTAGGGATACAGCTACGATGGTAACATCTCTTGCCCTCTTGTGCAAACCTGCAGTTTCTCAATATGTTTATCTAATGAACACTTAGCGCACACTTGAACCTTATCCAAAGGAGCTGGAGCTCGGTCCTTTGCCTTGGTAGACTTTCTCAAAGGAGCTTGGACCTCCTGACCTTGGGGCTTAGAAGTTATTTCTTTTTTGATTCTCTTGATAGTGAGAGCCAATGAAGATGTTTTAAGTGGTGTCACCGTCTTCAGCAAAGACCTCTTCTTCTTTTGGGTTACTTTGCTCAAAGCTTATACCTTATGTAAACATGTCAGGCTTCTTAGGGGGTAACTTTTCCCATTTGGGAAATGTATCCCCGAATCGAGTAAATTTCGACAGAAAAAATTATTTTTCAATTTATGCAAGAACTACAGTAGCTAGAAACATGGCGTTTACATGAATTAAAAGAAAACAAAACACATTTTATGATATTGAAACAGACTTACCTCTAACTTCTGCACACTCTCCTGCAGAGTAGAAATTTTCAGACCAATTTTTCACAAAAAAAAACAATCAACCACTTTTTCTGAAATTTACGAGAACTGAGCGTACAAATTCAAATTTTTGCACCTCACACGGGTCCGACATAATGTAAACAAGAAAAATCCCCCCCCAAAAAATCTTTTTTGTTCAAAATAAATTCGTGAGATGGCGCCACATTTTATATTCAATGATGGGAAAAGTTACCCCTATATGGGCAATCTATCCCCCTACGACGGTACCTACAGTTTTTTATAACAAACATTCCATTTTATCCATATTTACACTGACAAAAAAATAAAAAAATCCTGAAATGCATTTCAAGAAGAGCACTCCTTGTAAGGCTTCCTCAGTATTCAAGGAGGGTGATTCTTTAAGTAGGTTAATAAATTCGTGAGATGGCGCCACATTTTATATTCAATGATGGGAAAAGTTACCCCTATATGGGCAATCTATCCCCCTACGACGGTATGAATAAAAAATAAGTAAGAGCAACTGCTCTATTATTAAAAATTTCCCTAGAGTGCATTAGACCCTAAAAGTTTGTCCTAGAACAATAGAAATTTTCTTCCTAGAATCTAATAATTTACCTGTTTTTCAACCCTAGAATAATGAATTGAGGGAGAGAAAATCCCTAGAACCTACAATGATTTAATCTTATTTGCATTGAATTTTTTTCCTAGTACCTAATGGCTGGGTTCAATCCCAGCCTAGGTGTGAAATAAATTTTAGCCGCAAGTATGAATACTACAAAAATTAAGAGACTCTTTCGTCTTATTCGAGCAGCATAAAAAACAAAATGAAATTATTGTTCCTTCTTTATTTTTCAGGTGGTGATGAATACCAACAGCCCCCTGCTTACTAAGACCACCCCTTAGCTTCTGGCCCTGATATTTAGGTTGTTAATAAACCAAGACATCCAATGTCCCTTTGGTACTTGAAACCCTTGCCTGGGATTAGAGGAGAGAATTTTCTGGCATACTCAGTAGATGTAAGAAGAGTAGAAGAGAAGCGATACTTTTGACATACCCTGTAGAGTGTAGATGACTCGCCAGCAATGGAAAATTTGCAACGTTTTATTCTTAGAATAGAATAGAATAGAATAGAATAATAAAATAATTGTATTTATCAGAAAGATTTTACAATGTGGTTGGCAAAATGCAAAAATAAACAAACATTGGTATAAAGAAAACACTTATAGGTAGTAGGTTCTCTTTACAAGCAAAAATAATAATAATAAAACCGACTGATATAAATGTTACAAAGTATAAAACTAGAGCTTGTACCTTTAATTTTAACAATGATCCAAAGATTAGAGGTATCTAAAACTTCAACTTCAATTCCATGTTTGGAAAAAATTATCAATCCACCACTTGCTCGTCCTCTTTGTTTGTTTTTAATCGCAGGAGCGAAAACCATACTGTAATAATCCCTGAATTTTTGTATACAGGGTGTTTCTGTTAGCCAAGTTTCACACACTTCCATGTTTGGAAAAAATTATCAATCCACCACTTGCTCGTCCTCTTTGTTTGTTTTTAATCGCAGGAGCGAAAACCATACTGTAATATTCCCTGAATTTTTGTATACAGGGTGTTTCTGTTAGCCAAGTTTCACACACACAGATTATATCCCACTGCAACAGTAGTTCCATTTCTTTCAAATCTAAATTTTGTATTCTTGTCATTCCATTTATGTTCCAGAATGAAATTTTAAGTTGTTCGCCATTTCCGGGTTTCATGACTCTTTTTGGCCTGGATCCAGTTCCATTTCTTTCAAATCTAAATTTTGTATTCTTGTCATTCCATTTATGTTCCAGAATGAAATTTTAAGTTGTTCGCCTTTTCCGGATTTCATGGCTCTTTTTGGCCTGGATCTTCTGGACGAAAAAAATTATCGATACTAGGTTGAGAGTCATCCCGCCTAGCTGTCTGCTTAGATTTCACTTGTGGAGTTCTCGGTAGTCCAGGGTTTAACATAGGAGCACGCAATACGGACGAGGTCGCCGAGCTTGAAGCAATGTTGCCAAGTGACATCTGTGTAGACAACGAATCAGCATTCGTGCTATCTGTCTGCTGAACAATTTCAACACCTTGCTGATCATTCGTTTGGTCCTCAGTGATTGTATCCATGAAACTATCAGAAGAATATGCATCACTTGTGTTCAAGTTCACTCGTTTATTATAAAAACCATTTTGTTCCTGCTCGGGTGACGTGACACGGAAAGTGCTCTTTTATTATTAGCATCCGTGTTATATTGGGATGGAATAGTATCGTAAGTAATCAGTCGGCCGGATCTGATTACCGCGTACTTTCCCTCGGCTCGCAATCTTTTCATTTCTACGCGCAGCTGTTTCTCTTTCTCTCGAACTTCTGGTGACGTGTCCTCATGAATGAAGATATTTGATCCTCTGAGATTGCCTTTGTTTTTCAATATCTCAAATTTACGTCTTTGTGTGGTAAAACCTATAATGACGGGTCTCGATTTGTTAGGTTGACGGTTACCTAATCTTCTGAGGAAGTCAAGCTCAAATAGTGTAAAGTTCTTAATTTTCATCAAGTTTACAATCACATCCATCACCATGTTTTCCAAGTCACTGGGTGTTTCCTCTCTGTTCTCGCTCAGTCCGAATATAATCAAATTTTTTCTTCTTTTCTCATAGTCTAGATACTTGAGTTCTTTCGTATGCTTTGCTACTTCTTGAACCAATGGTTGAAAGTTGGACTGGATGTTATCTAATTTTTTGTTAATTTTCTTATCGCTCTCTTGTTGTGTAGCTTTAATGCCTGCCAACTCTTGAAATAGCGCTTTCATGCTATACTGGTTATCTTCTTCAGCCATGATTACCTACGAGTTGTTAAAATTACCTACAAGGTGCATAAAATAAAATCGAATCGGTGACTAGTAGGTGTATACGTAATCTTGGATATTATAGGTAGAGCCGGCAGTAGGTACCGTTAGACCGGTATCTTCTTCAGCCATGATTACCTACGAGTTGTTAAAATTACCTACAAGGTGCATAAAATAAAATCGAATCGGTGACTAGTAGGTGTAAACGTAATCTTGGATATTATAGGTATAGCCGGCAGTAGGTACCGTTAGACCGATAGGTATTACCTATATCTATTGACACAGTGACTGAGAGCTTAGTCGTACAGAGTAAGGGTCATAGAACAGGTAAGCAATACAAACACGCGTCAGAGCTTAGTCGTACAGAGTAAGGGTCATAGAACAGGTAAGCAATACAAACACGCGTCGTGTGTGTAGAATTAACCTTGAGCTTTATAGTGAATGAAACTATTCCTCGCTAGGTACCAATTAGTTGTATCACATGAATGAGTGCGTATTGTGCGTGAGTGGATGAACTCAAGTTACGAGGTGACAAGTTGATTTACGCTGCCACTACGCTACTCCCACTTGGTACTTATTTTGTTGCGCAGTGGGTTATCAGTCAGAATTGGTATTTAATCTACATCGATTTCAGAAGTTGGTATACCTGGATTTGCTTGTGATGCTATCTCCCGAGTTTTTGGGAAAGTTAACAAGATGATGGTCCGATCATGCGCACAGCCTGATTAATTGATCGTTTTATAGGTCTTAATTTCTAGAAAATAGAATCACCGGTTCTAAAAGGGAATCAAGCCATCTTGAATTTTAAACTTCCAATGGGTTTCGTGAAGATGATGGTCCGATCATGCGCACAGCCTGATTAATTGATCGTTTTATAGGTCTTAATTTCTAGAAAATAGAATCACCGGTTCTAAAGGGGAATCAAGCCATCTTGAATTTTAAACTTCCAATGGGTTTCGTAACTAATTTTCGTACTTACTACGGTACCAGGTCACCTAGGAACGTCCAAGATATCTCAAAATGAAGCTTGTGAAATTAAAAATTGTTTTAACACTAACTTATAATTGAAAAACACATTAAACTATCAAAAAAATATTAAAATAGCAAGAGCAAATTTCACTTTGACTTTATCTAATCACGGCAGTATTGCCAACACTTATAATTGAAAAACACATTAAACTATCAAAAAAATATTAAAATAGCAAGAGCAAATTTCACTTTGACTTTATCTAATCACGGCAGAACTACTTAATCAACTGAAATAATGGCCATTGTTTTGGCATTTCCAGACTCCAGTCTTCTCTGTGCTAATACGTACGTAGGCAGTTTATCGAACGTTGACCCAATAGAATAGTCAGAACAATGACCCTTTAAGAAGAAGAAGAAGAAGAAGAAGGGGGGGGGGTGAACAAGTAGGTACCTACATCTTTTTTGTGCTAATTACTAATTTCAGTACTTAATTTCTACTTGTTAATTATTCTAAGTTCTTACTCCTTGCCTATGTTAACTGTGCTTGTGTTGTCTTACGTGTGTTAATGTGTTATAATTAAAATGAAGACAGCTGTATCGTAAGAGATGGATACTTAATTAGCAGAGTCCTTATCCTTAGTCCCTCTTGTAAGTATTTATTTAGACCAAATAAATTAGACGCGTACCCTAGCTGGTTAACTAATGGTTTAAAAAACAGTCATAGCCTGTGGCTGGGAACTCTTTAGACCTATTCGAGCAGAACTTGTAAAAAAAGCTCCATTACACTAACCTCAATGGTAAATCGTGAACTTTGACGCCATGGCATACGCTCCCGTAGGCGATGACGTCACATCAAATGTCCCGAGCAAAGCTCCTTCGCAGGCAACACATTAACGTGTTTGTGCGCATTTCTTTCTGCTCCTCTGCAAGCGTGCTTGTATACTGGCGCTACTTAGCGGACGAAAAAAAAACAACTGCGTAAAGTCTGACGTCACACATCTTTGAACTACCTGGGGTGTTGTTAAGAGCTTCTTCTAGTAATCTCTCAGCGTACAGATTGAAGAGAGCTGGGGACATGCAGCATCCTTGCCTCACACCTCGTCCAATGATCACTTCCTCCGTTTCTTCATCTTCCAATCTAACAATTACTTTTTACCTCAGATTTGGATTTTTCCCAACTTTTTACATAGGAATCGACCATTTATTTATAATTTTTACCCATTTGCAACTGCTCCATTTTAGCGCAGTGTATCAAGTGGGGAACAACATTTGTGACAAGCATTTACTCGTATGCTCTAATGCTCAACATATAATTCCTTTTTTTTTACTCTATTACCTAGCTACTTACTTAAGGTAAGATTTTTTTTTTTTTTTTACTTAAGTAAGTACCCACAAGTGCTCACGGATTTCACTTTCTCTTCTTCCTAAGTAGGTAGGTACCTCCCTCCTGTTCTTCCCTTGTTGTTACCTATCAAAAGAAAACCGCCGCCACAATACCAGCTCATGTTACCATTATCACAAATATTGTCGTTATCTTATCACTCTCCCCTTATCATTCGTCTTATCACCAATCCTCAGATCAAAAGTCAAAATACATCTTGGGAATATTGCTTTCTCTCTGCACATCTCATTTCCTTTCTCATCTCTAAAGACACCTTATCAGAGGATGAAGTGAGTCAAGTCCTTTGTGTGAAAATGATTCACTCAAGGCCAGGTGATCTAAGAAACTGCTCTTTTTTACTTTCCTTAGGTATCCTATAGGAAGGAAAGTAATGTAATCGGGTCAAATTTTCGATGGTCAGTTTTTAGTGCCAAAACACGTTTTGAGGTCCCTAGAGCCTAAATCCAAAGTTTCAGCCATTGGTCCGTGTGTCTGTCTGTCCTTCTGTCTGTCTGTAAACAAAATATCTCGAGAACGGTAAGAACTCGAGACTTGAAATTTGGTATGTAGTTCACAAATGTGACAAGGATGCAACACAAAACGTTTGGTTAAAATAGGTGCTGCGGTTGGCGGTATTTTGACCGCTTTTTGGCGTTTTTCAGCTATATCGATTAAACGGTTAGAGCGTTAGAGATATTATAAATGTTACAACAGAACACCCAAATAAGCACCATTCAATAGGATAAGAAAAGTCGTGTGATGTTCACACCAGATTCTTTTCTAAACGGTTTGATAGAAGAAACTTAAACTCCATTTTTCATAAACATATTTTTTTGAGGTCTTCGATTGGTCTAAGAGTCAGAGAGTTTTTCTAACTTTCCAAACTTGTGAACCCAAACTCCCAAATTAACTTCTTTGATGTATTGTTAGTACTGTGAGTACCTAATTTCTACTTAACTACTTATGCTATGTTTAAATTCGATAGACATACATTACTTACCACCAATATCTGAGTAGCTGCAACTTATTTATGCTATGTATAAATTTGATACATACTTACCACCAAGCCAGTTTTGATACGATATGTAGGTATACCCGAAGTATGAATTTCAAGATGATGTCCTTGGAACTCCTCACTAAAACTACATATTATACCTACCTACTACCTACTCTACTATCAGTATCTACTTATTTTTTAATATTAATGATACAAATTTCTTGACCACGCACCCGGGTCTCCCGGCTTCAACGCGTCAGCTCCCATGGCGTAGTGGTCACTGCGCTCGCCTTGCACGCGGGAGACCCGGGTTCGATTCCCGGCGGGGTCAAGAAATTTGTATCATACAAATGATTGATTCCGTGACTGACTGTTGCGGGGCCCACTCAGCCTCGTGAGGAAAATGAGTAGCTCTGACATACACATAAATGCGCATAGCGACCGGTGCCAGCATGGTAGGTAAACATTGGATTTTAGGATTACTTATTGAGATATTGGGAAAAATCCTGCTGCAGTGAGCACCAAAGTTGTGACATAATAACAAAAAGAAACTGCATTTTATTTTATAATTTTAATATTCGTACTAATCTACTAATATTCTAATGAGTAGAGTTTATAGAAGAATAAGTTCCATTACTCGACCTACTACACGTAGTACCTGCTTTACAGAGTGTCCAAAAATTATCGTACCAAACTTCAAGAGGCGATTTTCACTGTTTTGAAGTAAGACTTTTTTCCTCTCTATGAACGGTTCTGCAAATGCTCTCAATTTGAACTGCAAGGGTTCTTGGTTACTTCTAGGCCCATTTTCTTCTATATCCATGCTCACCCGGGAACAGAAAAATTCTGTGAGCCGTATCAACTAGAAAAGTTTTTCCGCCCAGGCCGGGATTCAAAGCGAGGACCTCCGGTTGAGAGTCGCTGTTCATAACCAATCGGCACAGGGCCCCAGAGGTGGACAAACCACATCCAACTCAACTATTGACTAGTTGTATAACTGTGTAACCGCAAGTGTGTGTGTGTGTGTGTTGAGAGTCGCTGTTCATAACCAATCGGCACAGGGCCCCAGAGGTGGACAAACCACATCCAACTCAACTATTGACTAGTTGTATAACTATGTAACCGCAAGTGTGTGCTGTGTGGTGTGTGTGTGTGTGTTTTTTTTTATGCAAAAAAATGTGTCTATCTCGTTTCTTCGAAGTGTGTGTATATCTCTTCCCTTACTTTGAAGAATGAGTCGGTAAGTACTGAACAAAGGTGAGAAATAAATGTCCTTTAATTAATTTACTTCAATTGAAGTAACAAAGAAGCAGTAAGATGACATTGAAGTTGGATAGTAGCCATTCTGTGCTCTGTGTGTGTGTTGTACAATGCTATCTGCTGCTCTGTGTGTGTGTTGTACAATGCTAAATAATTAAATTATACCTATCACATTACTTTATATTGTGATCTCGGCACAAAGAAAACCATCTTACACACCTATGAATACATAGAATAATAAAGATCTTTTGTACCTAAGTACATACATACTAGAATAACTATGTATTCTATGTGATAACCTATCCATCTACTCGGAATAGGCCACTTTACTTACTCAGTTACTCACACTTAAGTCTAATAATTACATACCGTTACTTCACTTCAAAAACAAAACTGTCCTCTCATTTATTTTATTAAAATTTTCAATTTTAATGTTTTTTTTTTTCGATATAATCTCCTGAAATTTTTTGAGATGGTACCTAACCACTCAACATGAGTTTCTACGGCCTAGCGTTTACAAGGCAGACGCACTACCAACTAAGCGAACTAGGCTGGCTTAATAGGTACTTACTTGAAAAGTTCATCAAAAACTAGTAGTTTGGTGAACCGTAGGTAGACCTCCCTGGAAAAGGTTTCCCTGCAGGGGTCCCCGTGAGACCCCAAAACCTGATGGAACTGTAGCAAATAGGTCTTATCGCCCCAAAATGGAATAAAGGAGGATGGGATAGGAGAAAGCCAGCCGTTCCGAGAACGAACGTCATCTGTTTAGGATAAAGTTCGCTCGGGGGCGGTAATCTAACCTGTGACAGTCTGTGACCCAGCGCTAAGACGCACTATACTTACCCTCCAAGCCAACTAGGCTGGCGACCCTGGTTGAATTGAATCATTCCAATTTCAAATCTTCCACACCCCGTTCCGAGAACGAACGTCATCTGTTTAGGATAAAGTTCGCTCGGGGGCGGTAATCTAACCTGTGACAGTCTGTGACCCAGCGCTAAAACGCACTATACTTACCCTCCAAGCTAACTAGGCTGGCGACCCTGGTTAAATTGAATCATTCCAATTTCAAATTTTCCACACTATGTAATATCGGGCAGATTTGATCATCGTATCTGATAAACCCACATTAGCACAGTTTATTCGATTATCTCATCTAATTTGACATGACTCGTATTTCCCGTGTTCTCATCTCACACACACACTCACACATATTCAATTTTTTTATTAAGGAGCGCGGTAGCGCTCCGCCCCGCCAAGTCAAGAAAGTTTGACCGCGCTACTAGAGATATTATACGCGACAGGGAATACTTACTATTGATGGCATTTGTCATTAGTTGTTCTACTTGTTCATAGTCACCCTCGTGGACTAGTACATTGAATAGTTGTGTTAATAGTGGATGTTCTAACCTGATACCTGGAAAAAGAAGAGAAATATTTATACATAAAAGGAAAAAAATAGAATAGAATATACCCGGTTTATAGTTAGGGCTGATTGAGATTCTGATGAAAAACGCCGACCCCGTCTGTACACGGGAAAAGGCGAAGAAAAAGAAGAAGATACTTGGAATGAAACTGAAACTTCCGCTATTCTAAACAAGGTCTCATGTATTTGGTACAGAATAAATTCGCTAATTATAAATGAAAAAATAGTATACAATAAGTATACCCTGCTTATACTGCCAGAATGAGACTGAAAAGTCCCTTTGCTCCCAGAGTCTAAACAAGGTCTCGTGTATTTGGTACAGAATAAATTCGCTAATTATAAATGAAAAAAATAGAATACAATAAATATACCCTGCTTGTACTGCCAGAATGAGACTGAAAAGTCCCTTTACTCCCACAGTCTAAACAAGGACTTGTGTATTTGGTACAAAATAAATTCACAAATTATAAATAAAGGTCCCTTTACTTTCGTAATCCAAACAAGGTCTTATTTATTTGGTACAAAAATAAAATAAAAAAAAAACTTTCTAATACATTCTATTCTCACGTCACCCAGAAAGATACACAATCCTACAAACAATACTGAAAGGATCCCTAGAAGGAAGAAGAAGAGGACGAGGAAGAAAACGAACATCTTGGATGCAGAACCTGAGAGAATGGTATCAAGAAACAAACACATCCCTATATCAAATAGTTCAAGATCCAATAAGATTAGCCAATTTGATCACCAACGTTCAGTAATGGACATGGTACTAGAAGAAGAAGAAATACATTCATTCATTCATTCATTCAAGATTTATTGTCGGTACAAAAATTCTCGGATACATGAAAAACGTTCGCATTCGTCAGATTTGATTTTACGTGCAACGTGCAATGCAATGAAATTCGTTAGTTTGGACGTGTTTGAAAAAGTTGCAGCAAAGTTTTTTGAACATTGCAGCAAACGTTTGTGGGTATCCGAGAGGTTGGCGGTTTTCTGGCGAATGTCTTTGATGTGCGTTGCACTAGTTTGGACGTGTTTGCAAAGCATCGTGCAATGCAATGCAAATGATGTACCTACCTACTATAGGCCGTAGTTGAGTAGGTCCATCACTCACCACATATTCTACGTTGGGACATATCAGGGTCCATCACTCACCACATATTCTACGTTCGAGAGGTTGGCGGTTTTCTGGCGAATGTCTTTGATGTGCGTTGCACTAGTTTGGACGTGTTTGCAAAGCATCGTGCAATGTAATGCACATGATGTACCTACTATAGGCCATTACTAGTTGAGTATCGGTACAAAAATTCTCGGATAGGATGAAAAACGTTCGCATTCGTCAGATTTGATTTTACGTGCAACGTGCAATGCAAATGCTTTGCACGTTGCTTTGCACAAGTCTGGACCCACCATTACGTGCAACGTGCAATGCAAATGCTTTGCACGTTGCTTTGCACGTTGTATTGCACAAGTCTGGACCCACCATTACGTGCAACGTGCAATGCAAATGCTTTGCACGTTGCATTGCACAAGTCTGGACCCACCATTTAGATTCTTACCAGTGGCAGACTGGAGGAGATTGTAAATATCCATGTGATTCTTCTGACGGAAATATTTCATACAGAGCTTGGTGATTTCTATGTCTCGATACTGAAACAACCGGTCTGCTATATTTCATTTCGCCAACTATTTTAATTGTTTGACCTAGATTCTCCCTCTTTCTCCCTCCCCTCTTTTCTCTCTCTCTCTCTATCCCTCTATCCTTATTTTGCATTGTTTCGTAGGTATGAGTGAGTTCTCAGCCTCTGAATTTTAACTCTGCGATTTTCCTACATTTGTTAGTTTGTTGTTTCGTAGGTATGAGTGAGTTCTCAGCCTCTGAATTTTAACTCTGCGATTTTCCTACATTTGTTAGTTTGTCTGAGTGTTTGTTTTGCGATAACTCTGAGTGTTTCTTTCACTATAACTCTGAGTATTTGTTTCACCATAACTCTGAGTATAAAGAGGTTTGACAGAGGGAACTGTAACTGCTATGGTCTTAATCGTCCCGAAATCGAAGAGAGAAGGAAGACAGGATAGGAGAAAGCTGTTTCACGATAACTCTGAGTGTTTGTTTCACCATAACTCTGAGTGTTTGTTTCACTATAACTCTGAGTGTTTGTTTCACCATAACTCTCGAACGGTTTGTCCGATTTTGATGAATTTCGGCAAACGTGTGCTTTATTTGAGGAAAGATGCCTTTTTTGGGATTGATCAGTGCTATGGGATACTTGGTAGCAGCCCTTCTTCTAAGTGACTCGAACCAATAACTTTCGAATCAGAAGTCCACCGCGCTCCAAACAATGAGAAAAAAATCGTCATTTAAGTACCTTTGCCTTCTACAGTTGACAATCATCTCTTTCACGAAGGACTCATGGATAGACGGTCCGTAAATGTAGACTTTACAATAGTATCTAGCAAACACTACCCTCTATCCCTGTGCTTGGCACTCGCATTCAGACCATCTGACAGACCTAGATCTCGATCTCGAACCACGTTAGGACGGTCTGAGCGGGAATGCCGGGCATAAGGTATGCGAATATGTCCATGAGCTACTATGAGAATTCACAACGGACACTAAAGCGAATGTCCGGACAGGCAAATTTGGCACCAACTAAGCGTCTAAAATACTACGAGTACAATACACACTGCCAATATTTGAAACCCTCGCGTATGTGAACAAAGATTTTTGCTAAGAGGGTAATCTACTCATCATGGATGATGTATTCACGTGTTGCTACGAGTACAATACACACTGCCAATATTTGAAACCCTCGCGTAATCTACTCATCATGGATGATGTATTCACGTGTTGTACCTACTGCAGGAGCAATGACCTCGGATGTAAACAAAGATTTTGCTGAGAGGGTGGTTGGGGTTGGTAGATGTTGTGAGGGTGGCGGGTGGTGGTAGATGCTGAGAGGGTGGTGAAATGGGGTGGTACTGATACAAGGTATAGTGTGTTTATGGAGTTGGTTGTACCTCCCTCTAAATTTTTGAATAAGCAGGTAGGTAACGGTGTATGAAGGTATTTTTTCTTCGTGCACCAGCTGTACGGGGCATCCACTTTTAGGTTCTAAAGCGGTCCTCCATCCCCTGGCTGTTTCGCTGGAATTTCAACCAGCTCCTCAGTTGTCCTCACGAGGCTGAGTGCACCCCGAATAAGTGTAAGTTTGATGTCAATCTCGTATCCAGGGGCAGAGTTATGCATTTTTGAAGATTCACTGTCCGTCGTGCTAAAGCGCTTTACTGAAAGAGGAAAAAAAAGTGTACCATGTTATTTCTTTAGGGAAACTACTAAAAAATAATTAAGGTATTCTGAAAAGCGATTTGTGCTTTGAATTGGCGACTTACATGATTCATCTTGAAAATGAGACTCATGAAATTCGAACACAAACTTGAGATTTTAAATTCTGTGTCTGATGATTTGATAAGACCTTCAAATCACATTTTTGGGTCTGAATATCGTCAGTATTGAGATGAATCATGAAAGTGAAGCACATATAATTAAGGTATTCTGAAAAGCGATTTGTGCTTTGAATTGGCGACTTACATGATTCATCTTGAAAATGAGACCCACGAAATTAGGACACAAACTTGAGATTTTAAATTCTGGGTCTGATGATTTGATAAGACTTTCAAATCACATTTTTGGGTCTGAATATTGTCAGTATTGAGATGAATCATGAAAGTGAAGCACAGACTTTATGAACACACTATATTTGAAGATGTTGGTGAAAATGTAGGACTGCTGTCAGGTACAGCATGTTGAGAGGGTTGTTGAAATACAATGGAGGTTTTTTGAGATCTCTGCGTAGTTTTCAGTGCAGGTTTATTCTGGAACGAGATGTTCATGTTAATGATTTGCTTTGTGCCTTTGTTGTTGCTGTTTTGCCTTGTGTCTCTTTCTTGCTGTTTTGCTGTTTACTTGTTTCCTTTGTTTGTAGTATGAGCTTTCTATGTATTACGGATTCAAGTACCGACTTTTGTTCAGGGTATTGGGATTTGGGGATTCAAGTACCGACCTTTGTTAAGTGTATTGGAATTTGGGGATTCAAGTACCGACTTTTGTATTGTGTAGTTGAGACTCTTTTTATTCCCATCTTTTACAACTTTTGACACTATGTTTACAATTTCGTCTATCTAAAATTCTAAAATTAGTATCGAACTATCTATGTAAGATAGAGACGATCTTTTTCCCCCCGACAGCGATCTAAAAACAGTATTGATGAATTCGTTTTTATCTTTTTTATTACTTTATTTGATGGCCATTACTTGTCGCTATCGCATTTCATATTTGTGTTGTCCACATGCCCACAGCCCACACGTGTATAATTATGTACAAATCAAAGTTTATTTTTTATCCCAGGACAAAATATGTACATTAAATTCCAATTGAAATGTGTTCGCTATTGATTCAAGACACAATACTATCACTAATATCAAACATTACATTAGATATGAGATATGGAGACCATTAGTAGTGTGTTCGTGGGAGCTTTTACCTACAGGGTGTCCTTGTTGGGAATCGAATCCATCATGTCCTTGATACAACTTTACCACCCATCGTATCATTAGCACAAACTACTTACCATGTCCATCTTGTATGTAGCTTGATATTTGCATATTGTAATTCAGTATTCTATTAAGGTGATATTTAATAACAGGTTCCAAGGTTTTGGCCTCAGCAGAAACTCTGCAAAGTTCCTCGGGTTAAATATTTATTTTAACAACACACATTAAAATTGATCCCAACATCTCACAAGTTGATAAAAGTATTCGGTTTATCTGCAGGGAAATTGGGTTTAAAGGTAGCGAAACCTAGGTGAAAGTGGAAATATAGGTAATAGGTACTTTTTTTATTTTTATTTTTTTAGGAGGTTTGACAGAGGGAACTGTATGGCGATTATTTGTTAGGTTTATATTAGACATCCTATGTATTAACATTATTCTTACCGTTTCTATTATTACTGGATACTAGGTATTTGTGTTTTTCTACTCCGACTCGAGTTTCGCCTATCTTATAGGCATCTTCATGGGTTCTGATAGCAAGCACCCTGATGCAATTGAAGACTCAATTCAGGTAGTTTGACAGAATAATAAAACCAATATCAAATATGAAAATATAATATGGAGACGTGTGTTAAATACGAAGGCACGAGGGTAATATATGCATCGAGTTTTAACAATATGCACGTATTGGCATGAGTGTGTGTATGTATATTGTACATGCATCGAGTTTTAACAATATACACGTATTTCACGTACGACGATAGCAGACGTGCGAAACGTGACCCCTTTGATATGGAGGAATCGCTAAGGTAAATATTAAGGCAGCAGACCAATCAGCAATTCATATGCAGAAGATTCTAAAGTAGGATAGGACATATCAATCAGAAATTCATACAATCGAATCGATTGATATCTTATGCAGTGTATACTACTAATAGTTGATTGGTGTCGATCGACATCGCTTGAAAAGCGTCCTAATGATAAAGTTCTAATTCCGCCAGAATCTTTTGATCTTACCTACTAATGATATAAACTTCTTCATTCCGCCTAAATCGTTTGATGTTAACCTACCTACTTTATAAGTTAAGTCGATTTCGGTCGACTGTGTGAACTTTGTAGTGTGTACCTATAGATTTGTAAAACTATAATGCTTATTGCTTCTGTTTTTTCTTGATTTCAGGTGAGATTCTGGTTTGATTTCCTCTTAAAAAACAAGAATATCTGTGGTAACTCAAGTCTAGATTATGTAGTAGCTCATGGGTAAGTACTAAGTATGTACATATTTGTGAACAAAATTAAAAGAAATAGAAATAAAGTTCCGGAAATACATAAGTATTTATTTATTTATTTACAAAAACATCATACACATACAATATATAATGAAAATGCTCGAGCATCAGCAAATATGTAGCAGGCCATTAGTGCATTTTTTTAACGAAAAAAAAGGAAAAGGAAAAAAAGGAGAGAAAAAAAAAAGAAAATTTGATTATCAGCTTTAAGAGTTTTGAATATTGCAGGAATTTTAGGACCTTCTTATAGTGTCTGCAGGTGAATCCTTGAGAACTTCAAAAAGGGTGATCTGTCTTGATGAACCAAATATTGAATTCCTGAGGGCGGCTAGGGTGGGACATTCGATGATGATGTGTTGAACGGTGAGACGTTGACCACAGGAACAGAGTGGCGGCTCCTCCCTCTTGATAAGGTAGACATGAGTGAGGTTTGTATGTCCGAGCCTGATTCTCGCCAGGGCCGTTTCTAGTGGAAATGAGTATGAAAATTGAAAAATAGGTACTTAAATATTATTTCCTCTCCTCAATCTCCAATGAAGTCTTGCAGATCTGGTTGTCTTGATAAAAACTTAACATTTCCTGACGCATCATGCAATCTGCGATGATGTTTAGACTTTAGAGTTAAGACTCGGGTGTTTTATGTTTTCTGGTTTTTTTTCTCCCACAAATACTTATTTCAAATGAGGCATAAATTATGTTGTCTGCAATTTTCATAAGAATCATAAACAAGTCTAATGTACATAACTACATATCGGATGTGAATTGGAAAATTGGCGAAACTTATGTACGGCATAGGTACTAGTTAATACTATTTGTTGGGCAGTTGTTTCATTGCTACGAAATAAAAACGGTGGTGAAACACTCATCTTTTAAAACAAAAAAAAAAAAAAAAATAATTAGGTCATCGTTATGTACAGGGTTAAGTAGATGTGTATATGCCTGTTTGGGTGCAGCATACTAAAGAGATAGGAGCCCCTCATTTCCTGATTTTTTCCTCACCATATGAGGGGCTCCTATCTCTTTAGTATGCTGCATTGGGACAGGTATGTCCACACCTACACTGAGACAGGTATGTCCACACCTAACCCTAAACCTGCCTTGGTAGCGTAGTGGTCAAGTTCGCCTGGTATGGGTTTGATCCCAGCCGATGTATGGAATTTTATCCTCATTTACTTATTTGAGAATTTGACCACATAATAATGGAGCTCTAAGGGTTAGGTGGTAGAAAACACTAAAGGCGTTAACCTCACCTAGTGGTTGCCTACCACACAAGAGTCTATTATTATTATTATTACATAATCATGACATAAGACTGACCTCAACAGTTAGAGTTTAACAGTTCTCTCTATCTAACAAGCCAACTTGCATAATAAGATCCGAAGTCCACCGCGATAACCACTACACCACCAAGGTTGGTTACAGTACCTAGTACCTAAACTCTTCAGGAGAAAAAACAAAAAAAACTTGCCAGTCCAACAACTCGATTGTAGTGTTTTCATCAAGGCCTCCAAATATTTTGAACTTCTTCAAGTTACAAACATGAGTCTTCTCAAACTTCCCGAACGTAATTGTCTTCACTATGGCAGGCCTTTCTAACTTGAGTACAAGATACTGGAAAGAGGAATGAATAAAAATAAAATATTTAATGTTAGATTGGGTGAAAGAAATGACCTTAAGTATAGTGCTCAAGATGCTTGTCAGGAGGGTGTAGGTTCAATTCCAGCCAAGGCATGGATTTCCCCCCCCCCCTGAGAATTTGAAACCTTACCAATTTGATTAACTGTGATTGCTATAAATGAATCACTAAATTAATGGTTGTTGTTGTTGTAGTGGCTTTAGCTTTCCCCGAATGGCGATAGCAGAATAAAGAAAAGATATCTTTTTGTATCTGCTATACACTGGGGTGATGGTCTCTAGCTCTAGCCATGTTAAATTGGCTGGCTCGTCCTGAACTGCAGTCAACCATTCTGAGGACTTGTGCTTGGTCTTTAAAAGCAGAGAGAACCGTTTGAGGAACTGCCAGCTAGCTAGGCTGGTTAGGGTTAGGTGTTCTCCTCTCTGTTTACAGTCACACAGCCAGACACTAGTCGTTTCTCTGTTTAATGTCGCCTAGCCAGACTAAAATAGAGGTAGGTACAAAGTTACTGTGGAATTCTGACTGGGGCAGACTTTATCCTAAACAAATAAGGTTCACTTGTGGAACAAATGGTTGTCTTCTAACCTGTCCTTCTAATGCTAAAGATTTATTTACCTGTGGTGGAAAGTTTGAGTCCGATGACCAACGGGATGATTGATCCGTACTTTTGTCAACCTTGATATTCCTGTAACAAGATTAGATCCGATTTAAACTCTTCATTTGCATAATTATTTCTGGAAAAGCTAAGGCACAATACTTTACACCAATTCAAAATATTTTGCACTGTGACCGTTGGACTGAAGGGTAAATATGCAGAAGTCATGTCCGTGGAAAAGAAAAGCTCCTTTTTGTATTTAACCTAACCCTATAATAACACTAATCACTGCTCTAATNNNNTTTTTTTTTTTTTTTTTTTTTTTTTTTTTTTTTTAATGCTTGACTCCTTGAAATTGAAAATAGAAGATTTATCAAATCCCAATGGTCCTTGTTGTAGTATGTGTGGCTTTTTTCCCCAAGAGGTTTGGTAGAGGGAACTGTAACTGCTGAGAAGGTCTTATCGTCCCGAAATCGAGGAGAAGAAAGACAGGATATGAGAAAGCCAGCCGTTCCAAGAACCAAGCTTGTCTCTTAGGGATAAAATCTGCCACAAGTGGGAATAGAATGCACAACCTAGTGCATACAAGGCAGACAGCCAGACACACTACCTTCCAAGCTACCTAGATGTGCTCATTGGCTTTTCAGCCATTGTAATGGAAGGTTAAATTCATGAGAGCCAAATGAATTTATGACTTAGTTATTAGCCAATCTTGCAATATCTGTTTTAGACTTACATCATCACTTGATTTGACCATCTCTTAATATTTTAAAATTAAGTACCAATAATTTCAGGAAAGGTTTACATCTAAGTTCTTTTTTAGTGCTTTGCCCAAAAATTATTTTGAGTGCTTTTCTGTAGATACTTGATATGTTAACCGCAGTAGCCATGTACCTTTTTTATCAAATTTGTTATGTCCCTTCCCCTCCTCCTCCAGATAAACGAGAGAAAAAGAAGTCAAAATCCGACGACTCACCAAAAGGCTTTGCGAAGAACTTGGAACCGGAAACCATCCTGGGAGCTTCAGACTCGACCGGCGAACTAATGTTACTCATGAAATGGAAAGGTAAGTGAAGTCTATTTTCTTGTTTCGTAACACTTTGTCTCTTGGAAATATGGGAAAAAGACAATACTTTTTTCTGTATGAACTTAAAAATTAAAAGAAAAGAAGGTATACTAGTTTAGAAGCCACAACAATGAATAATTGTAACTAAAAGCAGCTGTCACAAATGAGCAGTGACCAGTGTTTTAGTTATTACTATTACCTATGGGGTTAGGTTAAACACTAAAAGGAGCTTTCACGATTTGAGCAGTGACCAGTGTTATTAGTTATTACTATTACCTATCTATGGGGTTAGGTTAAACGCTAAAAGGAGCTTTCACGATTTGAGCGGTGACCAGTGTTATTAGTTATTATTATTACCTATGGGTCCTATGGGGTTAGGTTAAACACGACCTTTTATTAAAAATATTTTCCCAACTGCAACTCCTCCATTGACTTAGGCTAGGTAACCATGCACACTCAGCAGACCTAGATCTCAAGCTTTTTCCACCACACACAATATTCAGACAGTCTGATAAACCTAGCTCTGAAACCATGGTCTGTCAGACCATCTGAGCATGAGTGGTGATCATTAAGTACTGAGGGTGTTTTTCTACAAAGTTGGGCTCGAACTGTTCAGATACACCATGCATTTTAACGTGTTTTGTCTGAAACCTGGACACTTTAATCCCCTCAGGAGACCTGTGGGAGTGTGGGGTTGTCAAGTTTTACAAAGCTCTCTACTTACTCTGGCACGTAGGTGGTTGAATAGCTGGAATAACTATGAACACTGTACTCGAGCTTTTTCATCTTGACACCCTCATCTTTCTGTGTTTTACACTCTGCCATCTTTTACTTTCCTTAAAAAAAAACACTTCGGATATACAGAAAATTTAGAACGGGAAAAGCACGCTTGTGAAAATGGGACTTTGTGCGTTAATTCAGCAGTTTTCAGAATCCCGCTGCAAATTCTTTGATAAAAGATAAGAATAAGAAATGATAAAAATCCGAAAGGATTCCTTCAACTTTTCACCATTTTACGGATTTCTTTCTGTGCCCGGTTCAAAACTTTTGTTTATGGAATCAGCTGTTATAATCAGCATCCATCGGTGGCAAACGTTTTCAAACGCAATCGGATGTGAATATGCATTAAAAAGTTTTAATGCGCATTCATTTTATTTGAAGGCGTTTTTTACCTGTGATTTGCCCGCAGTGCATTTGGCAAACAAAATAAATTTTATGCGTTTCCTTTCGTATTTGAGCAGGAAACTTGGAAAGAAAATCTTCTAATTTCCATTTACTGAAGGATTTTCCAAATTTCCCCATGGATCTTTCGATTTTTCTGTAAATAATTGGAAAAAAATCGATCGATTCCCCACGTCCAAAATGTCTTGCATATTGCCTAGTTCCGAGAGCGAAGAATAAACAGGCGTTTTATGTAAATTCCCGCGCATGCGCATAAGCTTCCGATTCCTGGCGCTAGGGAGAAAAAAAGGAAAACAAAAAAAAACTTCAAAAAGAAGAACCAGAAAGGGAAGATTTTTTGAGGACGCCATTAATTTTCCTACTTTTTAACCAATAATTCCCAAAGGATCTGCTGATTTCGACCATTCTCCTGGTCTTCAGGAAACAGGATAACTGTACATTCCATTCTTGACGCCCGTACAACTTTAACTTCTTCAAGTAAGTGGCTTTGCTTTTGTCTAAAACAGCATCTTAAAACGACCGGAATCAATTCCGATCTTTCTTAAAACAACCTGTAATATTTGGAACGATTTCGGGAAATTTCATTTTTACTGACAGTCCGATTAAAAAGAATATTTATCATTTGTTTTAAGTGTTGGAAGTGTAAAGTCGACGGGCAGTTTGTGGGGATTCCACTAGGTAACTTTTGGAAAGATTGCATGTGTCTTGGGTCCTGACTTTGTTGATGTGTTGAACCCAAACAAACTGAGAAATAGGTACCACAGTAGGTACTCTTTGATGGAAGGAAAATGCCACTGATACCAAGGGATTATTCCATTATTAATTTTACATTTTTCTTAGATGGCATTTTCATTTTACCAACAATCACACTTAAGACTCAACAATGTTGCGGTTTTCTGGACTTAATGTTGGCACGTACCTTGTTTTGTACTGGATGTTTCAGGTCTGAATTCCAGACCCATCTTCAGCAGATTTTCACAATTACATCATCTGCAAACTTGTCAATTAACAAAGAAATAACAAAAATACTGTCTTTCGATGAAAGACTTTTAAAGAGGAAAAAATTAACACAATTAATTTGAACTTAATCTTATAATTTCTGCAATTTGTATTTCCATTTCAGAATGTCTGACAACGAATCCGGATCTGGTAATGAAGAAGAATACACTGTAGAGAAAATCCTCGACAGGCGAGTTGTGAAGGGCAAAGTAGAATACTATATCAAATGGGAAGGCTATGGAAAGTAAGTGCTGTGTTTATTTGTGTCCCATTTTACATCTCTTGAGAATTCCAATGTGTGATTGGATTATGGATTACTTTCCTGGTGTTCTCGTGTTGATTTATTAGGATTTTACAATATTTTTACAATACAATATTTACAAACAGGTACACAAAACAAAATAACAAAATAATAAGAAATTAACAAACGAAACGAAAATTGAATAAAGAAAGAAAAAAAAATTGAAAAATCCTAACTCAGGGGCGGGATTAATGCCTAAGGCATTCTCTTCCATCCAACCCCTAATTAAAAATGAAAATGGCAGCATGTTATCAAGTCATGATACTTTCTTAGATTCTTACCAGTGGCAGACTGGAGGAGATTGTAAATGTCCATGTGATTCTTCTGACGGAAATATTTCATACAGAGCTTGGTGATTTCTATGTCTCGATACTGAAACATGAGAATAGAATAGGTTGGATTAGAAAATAATAGAATAGAATAGAATTAATCAAAATCAAATCGTTAATTTAATTTACTCAAATCGTGAATCAATTGTGAATTAAATTTGTTATTCGTGGTGAAGCTGGAAGCCTCTTTACAACTTTTAAAGGTATCACAGCATTACTAATTAAGAGCCTCCTTTACACTGGTAATGCTGCCACAGGTCACTACTTGATTAAAGTTACTTCTCCAGGTACTCATGAGGCAGCCCATATTTCAATTCCTATTGTAGAGCCAAAAAATTTGACTCTGCTGAAATTCTGGAACGATTTCGGGAAATTTCATTTTTACTGACAGTCCGATTAAAAAGAATATTTATCATTTGTTTTAAGTGTTGGAAGTGTAAAGTTGACGGGCAGTTTGTGGGGATTTCACTAGGTAACTTTTGGAAAGATTGCATGTGTCTTGGGTCCTGACTTTGTTGATGTGTTGAACCCAAACAAAAACGGAGAAATAGGTACCACAGTAGGTACTCTTTGATGGAAGGAAAATACCACTGATAATTCTACCTATTAGTAATTTTACATTTTCGTTAGATGGTATTTTCAATTTACCAACAATCACACTTAAGACTCAACAATGTTGTTGTTTTCTAGACTTGAAGTTGGCACGTACCTTGTTTTGTACTGGATGTTTCAGGTCTGAATTCCAGACCCATCTTCAGCAGATTGTCACAACTACATCATCTGCAAACTTGTCAATTTCCACAGAAATAACAAAAATACTGTCTTTCGATGAAAGACTTTAAAGAGGAAAAAATTAACACAATTAATTTGAACTTAATCTTATAATTTCTGCAATTTGTATTTCCATTTCAGAATGTCTGACAACGAATCCGGATCTGGTAATGAAGAAGAATACACTGTAGAGAAAATCCTCGACAGGCGAGTTGTGAAGGGCAAAGTAGAATACTATATCAAATGGGAAGGCTATGGAAAGTAAGTGCCGTTTGTTTTCTAAGTGTAATGACAGAGTTGAGTGGAGAGTATTGAGCATCAAGCTTGTATGATAGAGGGAAGCTACAAATTCAAACTGCAAAGAGCTGAGAGTATACAGCTGTGTGCTCTCCACTTATTGTTATGCACTTATGGACTCTTAGGCAGATTTCACATATAGACTGCAACTTGTAGTATACAGTTTTCATGTTGATGGCTACATAGTCTTATGGGCCTGTTGACACTTAAACTTAAAGTTCAAGTGTGAACAGGCCGATAAGACTTTGTAGCCCTCAACATGAAAACTGCCGTATACTACAAGTTGCAGTCTAGATGTGAAATCCACCTTACACTGTTAATGGTAGGTAAAGCTGTAGAGATGGTGATGGATAATAGCAAGCATATCTTTTGATATGATCAGGGCAAGTTCTTTTAATTTGTTCTTCCTGAAAGCTGTTTGCTCCTAGTAGGAATCAAACCTGCAACCTTGTTTTCACAAGGAAGGTGTACTACCCTCCAAAACCTAACTAGACTAGTTGAAATAGAAGCTTAGCTTAATGAAAGCTGCTATTGAACTCATATGGTAGATTTCACCCATGAGTTAATGAGAGATTTCACTAATGGGAGAATTTTCAATGACCCAAAAAGGAATTTTTAAAAATTCCTTTTTGGTTCATTGAAAACTTTTTTTAGAACATCAAAGGAATAAGTTTGTAGTTTTTACTCACCCAAAATCATTTTTAGTCTTTTTTTTAGATTTTTAAAACTCCTTTTTGGATTATTAAAAATTCTCCCATTAGTGAAATCTCTCATTGTGAAATCCACTATAAATTATTTATTTAATTAGCTACTCTCAATTATGCAATAGTTGAAATGTTTGTTCAACATAATAAAAGCTGTTGAATTGAAGTTCTCATTAATTATTGAAGTGTTAATTAATTAGGTAAGACTTCTAAGAAGTAAAAACAGCAGTGAAACACTCATCTTGAAAAAAAAAAAAAAGAAAAAAAAAGAAAAAAAAAACTAATCAGTGATGCAATATTTCTGTCCAATTTTACATCCCCCCCCTTTAGTGATGAAAACACATGGGAGCCGGAAGAAAATCTCACCTGCCCGGACATGATCAAAGAGTTTGAAGAGAATCGGAAAAACAAGGAGGCCAAAAAGAAGGAGAAGGAAAAAGTCACGACAAAGAAATCACTATCGAGTGTGGAAAGCTCCGAGGAAAATAGCAAGGACAGCACGAGCAAGAAACGAAAAGAATCTAATGACAGCTCAGGTAAGGGAATCAACCTTTATTTTATCATAGTACTTTTTGTTCCACCAAGGAGATTCCTTGTTGGATGTAATCATGTCACCACACTTGCTGCCACGGTTCACTTGTGTATTTTCAATGGTTATCTGAAAGACAAAAATTTGTACTCGTTTTTCGATTGCAAATATTTCAACGGGTTACTTTCTGGTGTTCTCGTGTTGACCCAGCACCTAAATGGGAAGTATTGTGTCTCTTCTCGCCCATCTGATGAGAGGCATACTACGGGATGGACATGCTACGACACAGGCCACATGCGTCTAATGTAGCAGTTGTTCCATTGCTACGAAAAAAAAACGGCGGTGGAACACTCATCTTTTAAAAACCCAAATCTTTAAATCTTTAAAGATGTGGAGATATACCAGTGGAGATATTGAAGTAGAAACATACTTATCCACAACAGAGACGGACTGTAAAGTAATATTGAACAAGATATGGAGTAATATGAACTAAGGTGACCGAACGTATACGTGACGAATAAGTGTGCGTGAACCTTAAACGTAGAAACACACCACTATCACATCACGTCACGGCAGGTTACGTGTACTCATGGGGAGTAAGAAAGATGTAGTTCAAAGTTTTCCCTTAATAATGTAGCTAGGTAAATCCGTTGATAGTAGCCACAGCTCACGTGACGTGATAGTGTGTCTTTCTTTCGGACCTTAAAGACGAGATCTTTAAGGTCCACGCACACTGTCTGATGCACTAATGTGGACTTAGTGGCCTGAGATACCTCGTCTAATGGTTCACACTAGACTTAGTTGAATGGCAAGTTATTATCCCAACTTCCGGTCAATAAAAATCTTCTCGAGTCTTGGCCTATGCAAGGAAACGCCACAAACCCAGTGCTGTGGTGGCGGGAATCGAACCCGCGGCCTAGCGCTTACAAGGCAGACGCACTACCAACTAAGCTAACTAGGCTGGCTATTCATGAAATAAATTTAAATATTATAATGATTTGTTTTCTCCCTCTTCAGGAGTTGATGAAGCCGACCTGGTCCCCGCCAAGGAAGCCAACCTCAAGTGTCCGCAGATCGTCATCAAATTCTATGAAGAACGTCTCACATGGAACTCATCGGGACGAAATTCGAACTAAACCCCGTAAGAAGTCCATCTCAAGAATATGCTGTGACAGAAACTGTATACATGGAACTCATCGGGACGAAATTCGAACTAAACCCCGTAAGAAGTCCATCTCAAGAATATGCTGTGACAGAAACTGTAATTGTACTTGTACTTGCGATACCAAGTACAATTAAAGTACTTGTACTTTGTACTTTGTACTTGCAAGTACAATTTTTCCAACTCTCTTGACTGTGGGTTTACCGAGTATTGAACTTACGTGAAAATTTGACAGGACTGTGTGTTACCGAGTATTGGAAAATAAAGAGGTTTTATTGATACTGGTAAATGGGAATAGCTTTCCACGTATCTTTCCAGAAAAATGATGTTTTTACTGAACCCTGATACAAAATAAATTGGTAAACTGTTGGTCTGGAAACAAGGAAGATAAAGTGATCCATTTCCGTGTAGGAATATGGTGTTTTACTAAAGTGAGGTGGTCCATTTCCATGTATCTTTCCATGATTATTACTAGGTATTGATGTTTATACGAAGCCACAATAAAAAATTGGTAAACTGTGATCTAATAGTTGACAATTTTTAAATGACACCCAAGCTTGATTGATGTCAGTATTCATTATGTTTGAGGCTTGATTGATTGAAATGTCTCGGGATTGATTGATTACACTGTTCCAAGATTCGATTTACTTTTGAACCCCAGCATTAGTGAAATCTCCAAGTCATTGTAAAACTTGACAAGTGTTCATTCCTCTTTTGTATGACGTTTATATCAATTTCACTCTGTTTTACGTTTATAAATTTTCATTTGATAAAGGGAAGAAATTTATTTGAGTTTTTTTTTACTTATCCTGTAGGAAAGAAAGGTTTGTTATTATTTTAACTTGTGTCTGTCATATGTAAGATGTGTGCAATAACAAACACAATTCACATGCCTGATTTTAAGTGGCAGATTTTAAATACATATGTTGAAAATGAATGAAAATATCTGAATAGGGGTTTGTGTGGTAAGATTTTGAACAAGAAAATGTATGTGGAAATTGAGTGTAAATTTGGAGCCGGGAAATTTCAATGAATAACTTTTTCCAATCATATCACACATGACACTTAAAAAGAAATGAAAAAATCAATTAGAAGAAAATTATCCTGATTTTTTTTTCCGAAATGTCAAAATGGGGGCTTCTTTCAGGGGTTTATTTTTATTAAGGGAATAGCTTCATGTTCCCTTGGAATTCTGATTTTGACTTTCTCTTTCTACTTTTTAATTTTGTATATATGAATGTGTATGAAAAGGACAAGAATTGAGCGGCCCACTTTTTATTTTTCTTTTCAAGCCAGCCCGTCTTTCTACTTTTTAATTTTGTATATATGAATGTGTATGAAAAGGACAAGAATTGAGCGGCCCACTTTTTATTTTTCTTTTCAAGCCATCCCGTACTTCTGGAACGGAGTGACTTGAGATTTGATGATTATTTTTTCTTTCCAAACTATTATTCTACCAACATCCAAGATTATGATTTTAAGTGGCAGATTTTAAATACATAGGTATGTTGAAAATGAGTGAAAAGGTATATTTTCTTTTATGAAAATATCTGAATAGGGATTTGTGTGGTAAGATTTTAAACAAGAAAATGTATGTGGAATCTGAGTGTAAATTTGAAGCCGGGAAATTTCAATTAATAACTTTTTCTGGAATTTCTCGAACGATAGATTGAAGATTCTGTAACTTTGTGAAGGTCCATCTTGACTAGGCAGGTTGAAATGATAAACATATACCTACTGTGATATGTTTATCATTTCAACCTACCTAGTCATGGAATTTCATTCCGGGAAAAGCGTATAAACCCTGCATTCATTTCACCCAGCCCAAGGCCGGACAACTGTCCTGATGGTCACCCATCCGAATACCAGCGGCAAGCAACGTTGCTTAACTTTAGTGTTCAATTGGGGTCTGGTGCATTAGATGTGCGTTTACTACTGGATCTATCAAAGATAAACAAAGTAGGTAATTTCGGGACGATAAGACCATAGCAATTACAGTTCCCTCTGTCAAACCTCTTTGGGTGAACAAGTCGTATTGATAGTGCCAAAGTTGGTGGAAGTAGCTAGAGAAGAATCAGTTGACAAAGTTATAGCGCTGGAAGAATTAACTGAAGTAGTTATAGGTGTACTAGAAGAAGGAACTGAAGTCGGTATAGCTGTACTGGGAGAATCTGTTTTGTTAGATGCCAACGTAGACACTGTACCAGAATCAGTTGACAAAGTTATAGCGCTGGAAGAATCAACTGAAGTAGTTATAGGTGTACTAGAAGAAGGAACTGAAGTTCCAATCATATCACACATGACACTTAAAAAGAAATAAAAAATCAATAAAAAGAAAATTATCCTGATTTTCTTTTTTTCAAAATGGGGGCTTCTTTCAGGGGTTTATTTTTATTAAGGGAATAGCTTCATATTCCCTTGGAATTCTGATTTTGACTTTTTCTTTCTACTTTTTAATTTTGTATATATGAATGTGTATGAAAAGGACAAGAATTGAGCGGCCCATTTTTTATTTTTCTTTTCAAGCCAGCCCATTTGTATATATGAATGTGTATGAAAAGGACAAGAATTGAGCGGCCCACTTTTTATTTTTCTTTTCAAGCCAGCCCGTACTTCTGGAACAGAGTGACTTGAGATTTGATGATTATTTTTTCTTTCCAAACTATTATTCTACCAACATCTAAGATTCGACTCTTGTAACCTGTTCATAAGTATGTGGTGAAGCTGTTGGGCTAAGTTTCCATCACTTGTAAATTTTACGTAACAATTTAGGTTTTTTTTTTCTTTTCCCTACCACTTTTATTTTGACTATGATTTAATTATTCAAATACAAAACATTTTGATTAGATAACTCCAATTTTGTGTTTTTCTTTCAAAGTGATTTGTTTGGGGGTTTTAATGTCACTGTTTAGCTGCCAAAGTTTTAACAGGGGTTTTATCCACCATGTGGCGACTGGCGACAAGCTACCCGCTTAATCACATTCACAGGGTTTATATGCGACCTGGAAAAGTCATGGAATCTGAAAATCGGCCAAAAAGTCATGGAAAATCGTGAAAATTCAAAGAAAACCTGGAAAAGTGCCATCCATAGTTTTAGCTACTCCGGAAGAACCAAGAGTAGAAATTGCCATAGTATTGGTGGTATTAGATAAACTAAGTGTAGAAATTGTCGTGTTGATGGTGTCGGATGAATTAGAGGTAGTACCAGACATAGTATTGATGGTACCGGCAGAATTGGGGGCAGCATTTGTATCAGTGGTAGTACCAGCCTTAGTATCCATTCCAGCTGAATTAGAGGAAGAATTCGTCGTACTGTTGATAGTAACAGTTGAAGTACCAGCCGCAGAAGTGCTCACTGAAGTGGGGCTTGAGGAATCAGCATCAGACGATTTAGTACCTCCGGTTGCAAAAAGTGAAGTACCAATAGAAGCAATACCCACTGAAGTAGTACTTAAGGAATCATCATTTGAAGACTTGGTCATGGTATCATTAGACGACTTGGTGGTGTTGACAATTCCAGTTGATTTAGTAGACGTAGCTTTCGCACCCACTGAACTAGTGGAAGTTCTGCTGGACTTGCTGTTGGGTGAACAAGTCGTATTGATAGTGCCAAAGTTACATCAGACGATTTAGTACCTCCGGTTGCAAAAAGTGAAGTACCAATAGAAGCAATACCCACTGAAGTAGTACTTAAGGAATCATCATTAGAAGACTTGGTGGTGTTGACAATTCCAGTTGATTTAGTAGACGTAGCTTTCGCGCCCAATGAACTAGTGGAAGTTCTGCTGGACTTACTGTTGGGTGAACAAGTCGTATTGATAGTGTCAAAGTTAGTGGAAGTAGCTACAAACAAAAATTAGAAAAATAAATGTGGGCAGGTGGGCCAATAAATGGTACGTTTTTAGGTGGGCGAATAAATGGTACACTTACCCTATGTTTATCATTTCAACCTACCTAGTCATGGAATTTCACTCCGGGAAAATGCGTATAAACCCTGCGTTCATATTCATATCACCCAGCCCAAGGCCAGGCCAGACAATTGTCCTGATGGTCACCCATCCGGATACCAGCGGCAAGCAACGTTGCTTAACTTTAGTGTTCCATTGTGGTCTGGTGCATTAGATGTGCGTTTACCACTGGATCTATCAAAGATAAACAAAGTAGGTAATTTCAGAGACCGACCGAGTGACAGACACCGAAGCGAATACAATAGTCCGTCCCTTATACCTTTTTATTACTATTGTAATAATAAAGGGAGGACGGACTAAAAATAATAATAAAATAAATAAAATAAAATGGAAAGAAAGAAATAAGAGGGTATATATTGTTATTTTTTCTTATAAATTTAATAATAAACAAAAAGGAACACAATAGGTCTAGATATTTTATTTGGTTCAAATTAAATTATAAACCAAGAAAGCACACTTTAATAAATGTTAATAAAAAATAAACCAAGAAAAAAGCAAAGGTTCATTTTCCTTTTGGAAACAGAACCGGGTCCCTCTTGGAAAGTGACCTTCTGTTTAGAAATGAGAAAAAAATAGGACAAATTCTTAACATATATGTAAAGGAACATACTGAAAACTTGGAAAACTCTAGGAATAATAATAATAAAAAAAAAACTAGAAATAAGAAAGACTCTTGCCTAACATTATACTTATTTAGAAAAAAAAAACCTTT
This sequence comes from Diaphorina citri, assembly GCF_000475195.1. Classification (NCBI taxonomy): domain Eukaryota; kingdom Metazoa; phylum Arthropoda; class Insecta; order Hemiptera; family Psyllidae; genus Diaphorina; species Diaphorina citri. The sequence goes on along the minus strand of NW_007378368.1, from coordinate 26,289 downwards.
TCCCCAATTGGCACCAGGGGCCTATTCTGGGGTATTAATCACAATCAATTGCATGGACCACTTCCATCATTTCCACCCTAAAAACCTTTTCCCTCTCTTCTTTCATAATTGGCACCCTCTTCTTTACTCTGATTTTTCAACTTATTGTTTCATTACAAATTTTCATGAGTAAATGGTTTCTTCAAATTCAATGCCATGCCCACTATCTCTCTTTTCAAAATTAGCTAGGTACCCTTTCTTCACTGTCTTGATTACCATGTCCAACTCTTCCCTGAAAATCATGTCCACTTTGGTCTCTCTTTTCGTAACTATTAGTGCCTCTTTCTTCTCTTCCCTGATAATTATGTCCACTCTCATACCCACTGCCACTTCCTACCGATCTTTCATGTCCACTTTCTCTTTTCTCATAACTATTAGGGCTTCTTTCGTCTCTTCCCTGGAAAACATTTCCATTTTCTCTCTTCTCATGAGTGGACGGGCCTCTCTCTTCTCTTCCTTGATAACCATGTCCACTTGGATGGCCATTTCCAAACCCTCTGCCAGCATGTCCACCAACAGCAGTAGTTCCACTTCCTCCAAGAACAGATTTAGCCCTGTACCCATAGTAGACTTCGCCAGTGGCCGATTTAGAGGAAAACTCCGACTTAGCAAACTCTTTCTTAGGGGAAAAATCAGATCGGGAAAACTCCGATTTCGCGAATTCCTTCTTGGGAGAAAAATCGGATTTGCCATACTCCGACTTGGCGGAAAATTCCGTTTTGGCGGCAAACTCCCTCTTGGTGTAACCTCCGGAAGCGTTACGCTTGCCACTGTTGGCGGCCCAGTCGGTTTTGGGGGCGTAATTGGGCCGGAATTGAGAGGGTTTGAACATCAAAAATCCTTCAGCTATCATCAAGAAAGCACAGATGTCAGTCATTTTATCTACCACGTCCATCGTTAGGAAAGTCTTGAGAGATTTAGATATTCATATGTTGAAAGTTATTTCCCATATGTAATATTATGTACCTTAATAAAGTGATTACGCAATAATGATAATGTTAATGATAATAATAATAATAAGCTGGGCCCGTCCCTCCGGGAATTTTTCAGCCCGTAGTTTAGTTGAACGTGATTAGAGAAAATCAGTACCTATGTACCTACCTAATTTGTTTAATATTCAGTTTATTATTATTCTTGATTTGATTTTTCGACTTTACTTTCATGTAATGGTTTAAAATCAAGACCAAAATAATGTTTTCACATCCACATTTATTGGCCTTCCTCGGCGTAGCTTAACATAGGTAACGCTAAAACCGGTCTTAAATGATCGACTGAAGTGTTATCAATTTATTGGCTTTGCTCGGCGTAGCTTAACATAGGTGACGCTAAAACCGGTCTTAAATGATCGACTGAAGTGTTATCTGAATGACCTTGCTCAGCTAGCTTAACATAGGTGACGCTAAAACCGGTCTTAAAATAACGACTGAAGTGTTATCTAAAACTTTCTCGCTTTGAGTTTATAGGTCGTCGCGACAAATTTTAAGATCAGAGCTCATTTGTGTGAGAAAATGTAAAAAAAACAATCCCCGAAAAACCAGTTTTTTGATGCCTTATGGTCAGTCAGCTAATTTTCGCACTCCTTATGGCCAATCAGTTGAATTTTGTGTAATCAGTTTTTTAGGTATACCCCATTTGTTTGTGTGAGAAAATGTAAAAAAACAATCCCCGAAAAACCAGTTTTTGATTTTTTGGCTTTTTGGTTTTCTGGACAAAACTTGCACCACCACTTTCGTGTTCCTGGTAAAAAGACCTTTAATTTGATATATAGGTCGACCAGGTTCAATCCCCGGGGAGCAACAAGTTTTGGCCATTTTACTGTGCATTTGCCATGCATATTTCGGCGCACACTATATAAACTGCATTCTTAATTTAAAATTTGAAAGTAATATTACAGAAGAAAACAGTGCATGAAAACGTCAACATTTTGCGAAATGTGACATTGCTTGCAAAGTTGCTTTCAGAAGCTCAGACTACTCTGAAGTGTTATCTAAAACTTTCTCGCTTTGAGTTTATAGGTCGTCGCGACAAATTTCAAGATCAGAGCTCATTTGTGTGAGAAAATGCAAAAAAAAATCCCCGAAAAAACAGTTTTTTGATTTTTTGGCTTTTTGGTTTTCTGGACAAATGTTGCACCATCACTTTCGTGTTCCTGGTAAAAAGACCTTTAATTTGATATATACATAGGTCGACCATCAGGTTCAATCCCCGGGGAGCAACAAGTTTTGGCCATTTTACTGTGCGTTTGCCATGCATATTTCGGCGCACACTATATAAACTGCGTTCTTAATTTAAAATTTGAAAGTAATATTACAGAAGAAAACATTGCATGAAAACGTCAACATTTTGCGAAATGTGACATTGCTTGCAAAGTTGCTTTCAGAAGCTCAGACTACTCACAAACTAAAGCTTTCCGAACTTTTTCTTCCCCTAGGGTCCTAGACAATGCATTAAATTTGTTATACACTCGGATGTTAACTTCTTACATGGTTTTTCCCTAGGCAATGCATCTGTTGTTAACATAAACGTAGCATGGTCGTATCCAGGATTCTGTCAAACAGGGGGGGCTGGTCAAATTTTCGGAGCCTGGCCTACAGTAATAGAAAAAATGAAGCTCGAGAGGGAGGCCTGGGCCGCCCCCCGCCCTAAAAAAATACGGCCCTGATGTAGAGATAGATAGTCTATTGTACCTACATGGTATGTGCATTATCTGTATAATTTGATACAAAAGTAAGCAAATAAATAGAATAATGGTTGCTCTTTTCTATGCACAAAAGATTGAAGAGAACTAGCATAGCCCCGCTATACATTAGTACAGTAGAGCAGTCATTTGAACTAATTGGGACCGGGGGTAGTTGAAATGATCACTTTCTATAATCTTTGTCTCTGATAAGATAGGATATCCTTATGAAATAGGTAACACAAAACTTATTACCTTTATATGATACAATGGATACACGTTCCGGTTTTGATCTTATCCGACTCGAGTTTCGTCCATCTCCGTGGACTTTTTCAAGGAGACTCAAGGAGACAAGGACAAGGAACGTGTATCCATTGTATCATATAAAGGTAATAAGTTTTGTAGTTACTTATGTCATAACTTTATAACCTAGGATGTCTAATATAAACATATTTAATAATAGGATATCCAAAAATTCCCGGAGGGACGGACACAGCTTGTTCTCCCTTTCTCAATCTCTCTCTTTACTTTCTTTCCTTCTATCTCTGTGCCTCACCCCCCCCCTTCCTCTCTTTCTATCTCTCTCCCTTCTCTATTCTTATCTCCCTCCCTATCATGTTTCATACTCTATCTCTATTCCTCCTTGAAGAAGAAGATCCCCTGGAAGTTAAACATAGGTAAGTACAAAATTCACATCTGTAGCTTTTTACTTTCCTTATCCTATAGGAAGGAAAGTAATGTAATCGGGTCAAATTTTCGATGGTCAGTTTTTAGTGTCAAAACACGTTTTGAGGTCCCTAGAGCCTAAATCCAAAGTTTCAGACATTGGTCCGTGTGTGTGTGTCTGTCTGTCTGTAAACAAAATATCTCAAGAACGGTAAGAGCTAGAGACTTAAAATTTTGGTATGTAGCTGTCAAATGTGACAAGGATGCGACACGAAACTTTTGGTTAAGATCGGTGCATTGGTTGGCGGCATTTGACCGCTTTTTGGCGGTTTTCGGTCTAGTTTGAAAATATCTGGGGAACGGTATGAGCTAGGGACTTGAAATTTGGTATGTAGTTCACAAATGTGACAAGGATGCAACAGAAAACGTTTAGTTGAGATAGGTGCTGCGCTTGGCGGTATTTTGACCGTTTTTTGGACGGATTTCGACCTTTTTTTTTTGGCGGTTTTCAGCTATACCGAAATAAACGGTTAGAGATATGGTGAATGTTAGGGTAAAATAATACTCAAATAAGCATCATTCAATAGGATAAGGAAAGCTTATGATTTAAATAAATAAAGTGGTGCAATATTAAACTGTTGAGATAATGGGACTACATGTCCTAATTCGACAGTCTAAATAAAGCAATAATATCTAATATCCTTTGAGAGATAGAAAAAAAACAATAGATTTTGGAGTTGAAATAATAGAAGTTAAAATAATCGAAGGTTCTACTGTACATAGAAAGTAAAAAGAGATTCGATGAATGGGAAGCAAGAGAATGAAAGAATAGGAGATTAGAAAGAAAAAGAAAGTCAAAAGATAAGAACACCCAAGTGACACACAGAGAAAAAAAAATATGTTCCTCATGGGAAAAAAGATCTAGAGAGAAGGAAAAAAAAAAAAAAAAATCTGGTGTGAACATCACACGACTTTTAATATCTTCGAAGGATTTTTACTTTCTAATGGGTAATACCTAAGTTGGCCTTCATTTAGTTGGGATAAAAGCCTGCAGAAATACATAATTATAGAGGGCCGGACCTCGAGAAATGTACAGTTCGGCCGCTTTTTAACGCCATGTCTTTGAAAATGCTCGAAAAGAGTTCGCAATTCTCAGGCCTTTAGATTTCAGCCAAAGTCGCTCGAACTTGGCACAGAGATTCGGTAAATTATATAGATTAAAAATATCCTTGGGCCCTGTTTCCAGAAGGTACGGTTCGGCCGTTATTCCGGACCAAAGTTCCGCCATTTAGGGCTGTACACCTGTACAGGGAAAAAGCTCAAAAGGAACTAGCGCTTCTCACGACTTTACCTTTAGCCACAGGTCGCTCAAATTTTGCAGAGAGCTCCCATACTTAATATTATAAAGAGAGTCCAGTCTTTGCTCTGTTAAATCCAAATGGACCGTGTTATCTTGAAGCAAGGAAAGAAAGTTGGTAGAACTAAAGGAAAAACACCTTCTAGTCCTTGTACTAACGAAGACTTATTTATTATTTGACCTAAATTAGATAATGATTAAATCATTAAATTGCACTTATTAAGTTATTAATCAAAAAGCTAATTTTAATTTTTCAAATTGAATTTTTAACTTGGAAAAATTAAAAACACATTTTTGGCACGTGCCGAAAAAACATTTTTTGAAAGATAAACCTCTGGCGGGAAAAATTTGGACCAATCAGAAATCAAAACCGGGTACACACGACTCCCGAGTTGTGAATTTAATCAAGGGCTAGGCCCGGCCCTTAGGGTATTAGATGTCAATGGCCCGGCCCAATTTAACCAAGAAAGATCAAATATATGTTACCACCTTTGCTCAAAGGTTGAAAAACAATTTGACATGTACCTTTGGGCTTTATTTAAAATTAGAATAGGTATAAGAAGAGGTTTTATTTTTTTGTCCTTTTTTTTTTTCAAATAAATTTTTGGATTTTAATTTTACAAATTTACACCGATTTCTTTTCTCTACGGTCGTGTGTACTTAGCCTAATTTTTAATGCGCAGTCACATTGCTCAAAAAAAGTTTCGTGCGCATTCGCTGTTTTTGGCGCGAACTTAATTTTCATTTTTCATACAGTCGAACCCGGATTAGGTGGAGTCAAAGGGAATGGTAATGGTTGATACCTACCTATTTTCCAGCAAGTAAAAAAAAGTTGATTACCTATTTTCCTTTTTAGAGACCGCGCAGTCACATTGCTCAAAAAAAGTTTCGTGCGCATTCGCTGTTTTTGGCGCGAACTTAATTTTCATTTTTCATACAGTCGAACCCGAATTAGGTGGAAGGTGGAGTCAAAGGGAATGGTAAGTAATGGTTGATAGGTACCTATTTTCCAGCAAGTAAAAAAGTTGATACCTACCTATTACCTATTTTCCTTTTTAGAGACCTTAAAAAAGTTCCTGTTTAGAGTTCCAAATTTTCATTCTCTGTTTACCTTTTATGCCTGTCCCGGCTGAGATTTGAACCCTGTACCTCCAGGTTGAGAGTCAGTTCTCTTGACCACTCCAAACAATGGACCTGTCCTAATCAGCAGTCTAGGCACAGTAGAACCTCATTTATTTCATTTTGATTAATTACTTCAACTCCAAAATCCCTTGTTCTTTTTCTATATTTCAAAGGATATCCTATCTTATCAGAGGAAAAGATTGTAATTATGCAGAAGTCACATCCGTGGAAGAGAAAAGCTCCTTTTTGTATTTAACCTAACCCTACAATAACACTAATCACTGCTCTAATTGTGAAAACTTCTTCTTGCGTTTAACCTAACCCTATAATAACACTGGTCACTGCTTGTTTGTGCCAGTTCCTTTGGTAGCAATATTCCACGGATGTGACTTCTGCACAAGTACCTACCATGATCATGTCAACCTTTATCATTTCAACTACCCCCGGTCCCAGTTAATACTAATAATATTACTTACCCCATTGGTTTCCAAACTGGCCAACTTCCGCTAACCCTATAATAACACTGGTCACTGCTTGTTTGTGCCAGTTCCTTTGGTAGCAATATTCCACAGACATGACTTCTGCACAAGTACCACCTGTTCAAATGATGCTACATTGTTAACAATTCTAAACCATGGATTTGCATTTAGTTCCAAAAGGACTTGTTGATTCTCAAACCTACCTGGTGCTTAAATGCAATAACTAGAAGAAGAAGAGGAAACTATGGGAAGGGAGAGAGAGTGAGAGAGAGAAAGAGAGAGGGGAAGGGAGAGAGAGTGAGAGAGAGAAAGAGAGAGGGGAAGGGAGAGAGAGAGAGAGAGAGAGATAGAGTAAACAGGAAGGAAAGAAACTGAATATTACTCCCCTAGGTTGAAAATCTTGAAGGATTACATTATGGTTTTATTATTAAGATCTTTATTAGAGTCCCTAGATAATCTTTCCTTCCTTTTTCTCCCTTTCTCAATCTCTCTCTTTCCTTTCTTTCCTTCTATCTCTGTGCCTCACCCCCCCTTCCTCTCTTTCTATCTCTCTCCCTTCTCTATCCTTATCTCCCTCCCTATCATGTTTCATACTCTATCTCTATTCCTCCTTCTCCAACACCTTCTCCTCCTCCTCTTCCTCCTCCTCCTCCTCCTCCTCCTCTTCCTCCTCCTCCTCCTTAGTGGAGACAATAACAAGACTTAGTGGAGACAGGGACCAGACTCAGTGGAGACAATCACATTAGTGCCTCTATCCCTCCCCAGGGGATAACACCTCAGGAGGGAAATGACAATTAAAATCTCCTGCTACACATGAGCAGAGAGGAAAAGCTTAATTGAAAGCCGATAATTTTGTAGAGGGGAAGGGAGAGAGAGTGAGAGAGAGAGAGAGGGGAAGGGAGAGAGAGTGAGAGAGAGAAAGAGAGAGGGGAAGGGAGAGAGAGAGCTTTATGCCTCCAAACCGCTCATCCGATTGCTATGAAACTTTGTCAACTTATTGCTTGCACTCCCGTGAAGGTTATAGGCTATTTTTCAGGTTCGTTTTGGTTCGGCTACACCGAGCAAGACCACTAAATGGATGAGTGATATGAACGGCCATGCCTTAAGGATTTCGGCTAGTGCTAAATAAATTGAGAAAACACATTGATCTCAGGTACCATAATAATAATAGAGCTTATTTAAGGATTGACAAACCCTTTTAAGGATTGACAAACCCTTTTAAGGATTGACAAACCCTTTTAAGGATTGACAAACCCTTTTAAGAATTATTGACAAACCCTTTTAAGAATTATTGACAAACCCTTTTAAGAATTGACAAACCCTTTTAAGGATTGACAAACCCTTTTAAGAATTGACAAACCCTTTTAAGAATTGACAAACCCTTTTAAGAATTGACAAACCCTTTTAAGAATTGACAAACCCTTTTAAGAATTTAACCCTTTTTAACCCTTTTAAGAATTGACATATTGTTGGAATGTTTCCCCCCTTTTTTTATTAATATTAGGTAGGTATTGATATTTTGCAATGAAGGAATTACTAAGAGAGCATTTCAATATTCAGAAAACAAAGACTTAAATACAACATAATAGGAAATAAAAGGACTGGATTGAAAATAAAATACCCACTACTGAAAGAACTGTAACAATGGAGGTGTTATCAAAATTGAAGAGAGATCTTTTCTCTTTTTTTTTTTTTTTTTTTTTTTTTTTTAATTCACTTACAAACCAATATCAACATTGGGTTAACTGCTCCTTTTCTTGACAACTAAACACAATTGACTGTATTTTTTCCTACAAAAGAAACCTCCTTCCACTTTGTCCCTGGTAAAATTGCCTCTGAGTATTTATTGTTTCCCGCTCAAATTATATTGAGGATAAAATTCCATACCTCGGCTGGGATTGAACCCACGCCCTTCTGTTTACCAGGCGAGCGCCTTGACCACTATATACACCACCGAGGTAGGTACAAAACAATAAATAACCTTATGCGTGTAGGATAAAATCCTCCCGGGGGGGAATCGAACCCGTGACCTAGCGCTTACAAGGCAGACGCACTACCAACCAAGCTAGCTAGGCTGGAGGAGAATTTCGAAATCATACTCCTTTTGAAGTCCTTTATTCTACTTTCTTCTAAGTTGTGCCTCGTGCAACCTCAACCTTCTGAGTATTCTCTCTTCTTCTTCTTCTTCTTCTTCTCTCTCTTCTCCTCCTTCTTCTTCTTCCTCCCCCTTATACATATATTCCTCCTTCTTCTTCTTCTCTTTCTTCTTCTCTCTCTTCTCATTCTGCTTCTTCGTCCTCCTTCCTCTTCTTCTTCCTCCTCCTCCTCCTTCCTCCTTCTTCTTCTCTTTCTTCTTCTCTCTCTTCTTCTTCTTCGTCCTCCTCCTTCTTCTTCCTCCTCCTTCCTCCTTCTTCTTCTCTTCCTTCTTCTCTCTTCTTCCTTTTTCCTTCTCCTTTCTTCTTCTTCCTCCTCCTCCTTCTTCTCTTTCTTCTTCTCTCTCTTCTTCTCCTTCTTCTTCTTCGTCCTCCTTCTTCTTCCTCCTCCTCCTCCTTCTTCTCTTTCTTCTTCTCTCTCTTCTTCTCCTTCTTCTTCGTCCTCCTTCTTCTTCTTCTTCCTCCTCCTCCTCCTCCTCCTTCCTCCTTCTTCTTCTCTTTCTTCTTCTTTCTCTTCTTCTTCTTCGTCCTTCTTCTTCTTCCTCTTCCTCCTCCTTCTTCTCCTCTTCCTTCTTCTCTCTTCTTCCTTTTTCCTTCTCCTTTCTTCTTCTTCCTCTCCTTCCCTTTGTTCTCTCTTCCCTCCCCCTATCCTTTTATCTCACCTCTCTCACTCCCTTCTTTTGGTAGGACTGAGGCTTCCTTCCTGGAACCAACTAAGCGAAAGCAACCTTATGCTCCCTTTGCCCTTTGTAAGGACTGGGGTTGCATTCCCGGAAGCAAGTTGAGCAAATGCAACCTCACAACTTCTCATTTTGCGAAATTCTGTAAAATAAATGTTGACGGTATAGTATCTCGGAAAACGGAACGGTTTAAAACAGGTCCGTATCCAGGATTTTGTAGAGGAGGTATGGGGGAGCGAGAGTCCAAAGAATGATGTATTGGGGGTGGATGCTTCCAATTTTCAGAGCCCAGCCGAGAGCAAAGGAGAAATAGTAAAAATTAACCTCGAGGGGGGGTTTTTTTTTAACTGCAATTTCAACTTTGACTTGACTGTGGGTTTACCGAGTATTGAACTTACGTGAAAATTTGACAGGACTGTGTGTTACCGAGTATTGGAAAATAAAGAGGTTTTACTGATACTGGTAAATGGTAATAGCTTTCCATGTATCTTTCCAAAGAATGATGTTTTTACTGAACCCTGATACAAAATAAATTGGTAAACTGTTGGTCTGGAAACAAAGATAAAGTGATCCATTTCCATGTAGGAATATGATGTTTTACTAAAGTGAGGTGGTCCATTTCCATGTATCTTTCCATGATTATTACTATTGATGTTTATACGAAGCCACAATAAAAAATTGGTAAACTGTGATCTAATAGTTGACAATTTTTAAATGACACCCAAGCTTGATTGGAGACTTGATTGATGTCAGGCTTCATTATGTTTGAGGCTTGATTGATTGAAATGTCTCGGGATTGATTGATTACACTGTTCCAAGATTCGATTTACTTTTGAACCCCAGCATTAGTGAAATCTCCAAGTCATTGTAAAACCTGACAAGTGTTCATTCCTCTTTTGTATGACCTTTATATCAATTTCACTCTGTTTTACGTTTATAGGAAAAAGAAAATAGGACAAATGTCACAGACTTGATTGATGTCAGGCTTCGTTATGTTTGAGGCTTAATTGATTGAAATGTCTCGGGATTGATTGATTACACTGTTCCAAGATTCGATTTACTTTTGAACCCCAGCATTTGTGAAATCTCCGAGTCATTGTAAAACCTTACAAGTGTTCATTCCTCTTTTGTATGACCTTTATATCAATTTCACTCTGTTTTACGTTTATAGGAAAAAGAAAATAGGACAAATGCCATTTCAAATATTACAAGGAAGATACATAAGAGTATTATTTTCATTTGATAAAGGGAAGAAATTTATTTCAGTTTTTTTTTTACTTATCCTGTAGGAAAGAAAGGTTTGTTATTATTTTAACTCGTGTCTGTCATATGTAAGATGTGTGCAATAACAAACACAATTCACATGCCTGATTTTAAGTGGCAGATTTTAAATACATAGGTATGTTGAAAATGAGTGAAAAGGTATATTTTCTTTTATGAAAATATCTGAATAGGGGTTTGTGTGGTAAGATTTTAAACAAGAAAATGTATGTGGAAATTGAGTGTAAATTTGAAGCCAGGAAATTTCAATGAATAACTTTTTCCAATCATATCACACATGACACTTAAAAAGAAATGAAAAAATCAATAAGAAAATTATCCTGATTTTCTTTTTTTCAAAATGTCAAAATGGGGGCTTCTTTCAGGCGTTTATTTTTATTAAGGGAATAGCTTGATGTTCCCTCGGAATTCTGATTTTGACTTTTTCTTTCTACTTTTTAATTTTGTATATATATGAATGTGTATGAAAAGGACAAGAATTGAGCGGCCCACTTTTTATTTTTCTTTTCAAGCCAGCCCGTACTTCTGGAACAGAGTGACTTGAGATTTGATGATTATTTTTTCTTTCCAAACTATTATTTTACCAACATCCAAGATTCAACTCTTGTAACCTGTTCATAAGTATGTGGTGAAGCTGTTGGGCTAAGTTTCCATCACTTGTAAATTTTACGTAACAATTTAGGTTTTTTTTTTTTTCTTTTCCCTACCACTTTTATTTTGACTATGATTTAATTATTCAAATACAAAACATTTTGATTAGATAACTCCAATTTTGTGTTTTACTTTCAAAATGATTCGTTTGGGGGGTTTTAATGTCACTGTATAGCTGCCAAAGTTTTTAACAGGGGGTTTATCCACCATGTGGCGACAAGCTACCTGCCTAATCACATTCACAGGGTTTATATGCGACCTGGAAAAGTCATGGAATTTGCCATCCGGTCAAAAATTAAAAATGTTCAAATTAAATATCAAGTTTTTTTTTTCGAAAAACGGCCTGCGGCGCATTCCCCCTCATATTCCTTGACGTTCTGCATATTGCATATTTTATTTAAATGAAGGGGTAATCTTACTGATTTTTAAGTACCTCTGCCCCTTAATTTTTCTGGAAAAGTCATGGAAATTTTCTGGAAAAGTCATGGAATTTCTGAAACGATAGATTGAAGATTCTGTAACTTTGTGAAGGTCCATCTTGACTAGGTAGGTTGAAATGATAAACATATCACAGTGTGTAGGGTAAGTGTACCATTTATTGGCCCACCTGTACCATACGCCACATAAGTCTGAACTGGACGAACTTTTCCAAGATCCAATTTCATCAAAAGAAAGGGCTTAAAGACTGCTATCAAACCAGTGCTATTCAAAAATTGTAGTCATAAAAACAAAAATTAGAAAAATAAATGTGGGCAGGTGGGCCAATAAATGGTACGTTTTTTAGGTGGGCGAATAAATGGTACACTTACCCCATAACAAAATTCATAGTAAGCAAGAATAGGGGGAAGTCCATCGTAATATGACTACATTTAAATTGATAAAATAAGAAATATGCATACATACAGTAAAGGTAGGAACACACTACTATCACGTCACGTGAGCTCATGGGGAGTTAGAAAGATGTAGTTCAAAGTTCTCCCATAATATACGTGATTTCGTTCATGATAGCTACACTGTCCTTACGTCACATGAGTTCACGAGACGTGGTAATAGCGTGTTAACAAAGAGAGAAAAGTAGATAAAAATATACATCAGCTCAACTTATTGTTGCATTACAAATTTTCATGAGTAAATGGTTTCTTCAAATTCAATGCCATGTCCACTATCTCTCTTTTCAAAATTAGCTAGGTACCCTTTCTTCACTGTCTTGATTATCATGTCCAACTCTTCCTTGAAAATCATGTCCACTTTGGTCTCTCTTTTCGTAAATAGTAGTGCCTCTTTCTTCTCTTCCCTGTCCACTCTCATACCCACTGCCACTTCCTACCGATCTTTCATGTCCACTTTCCCTTTTCTCATAACTATTAGGGCTTCTTTCGTCTCTTCCCTGGAAAACATTTCCATTTTCTCTCTTCTCATGAGTGGACGGGCCTCTCTCTTCTCTTCCTTGATAACCATGTCCACTTGGATGGCCATTTCCAAACCCTCTGCCAGCATGTCCACCAACACCAACAGCAGTAGTTCCACTTCCTCCAAGAACAGATTTAGCTCTGTACCCATAGTAGACTTCGCCAGTGGCCGATTTAGCAAACTCTTTCTTAGGGGAAAAATCAGATCGGGAAAACTCCGATTTCGCGAATTCCTTCTTGGGAGAAAAATCGGATTTGGCATTTGTACCCATAGTAGACTTCGCCAGTGGCCGATTTAGAGGAAAACTCCGATTTAGCAAACTCTTTCTTCGGGGAAAAATCAGATCGGGAAAACTCCGATTTCGCGAATTCCTTCTTGGGAGAAAAATCGGATTTGGCATACTCCGACTTGGCGGAAAAGGAAAACTCCGACTTAGCAAAATCTTTCTTAGGGGAAAAATCAGATCGGGAAAACTCCGATTTCGCGAATTCCTTCTTGGGAGAAAAATCGGATTTGGCATACTCCGACTTGGCGGAAAATTCCGTTTTGGCGGCAAACTCTCTCTTGGCGTAACCTCCGGAAGCGTTTCGCTTGCCACTGTTGGCGGCCCAGTCGGTTTTGGGGGCGTAATTGGGCCGGAATTGAGAGGGGCGTCCGCCACCTCCTGAAGGTTGGTAGGGATTCCTGTCTGAAGGTTGGTGGCTGAAGGAGTTCCTATCCAAAGGTTGACTGCTGAAAGAGTTAGCTTGGAGGGTAGCGCGTCTACCTTCTAAGAATCTAAGTGCTAGGTCGCGGGTTCGATTTCTGCCAGACAATTTTATCCTGAACAGACAAGGTTCGTTTTCGGACCGACTGGCTTTCTGCTATCCTGACTTCCTTCTCTCTTCGATTTCGGGACGATAAGACCTTAGCAGTTACAGTTCCCTCTATCAAACCTCTTTATTTTTTATGGCCTTTTTTTATAGGTGGCAGGGTTCTCCTAGAGGAGCTCTTCCATCCAACAATTTTTCTTTCACTGTGAGCCTTTAAGATATTTCACCAGGGAGGTCTTGAATGCCACTAGACTATTGGATGGCTAAATTTGAGCTTAAAAAGGGGTATTTGTCTAAAAAAGGTTGGGAACCACTGCACTAGACTTTGTCCCTTATACCCCTATGAAGAGAATTCCATAGTCTATCTGCAGATACATGGTAAGAGCAGAGTCATTTCTGTTGCACTATAGACTGCTTTTTCTTTCACTATGAGCCCATAAGATATTTTCAGTCTCAGTACCTGGGGCTCTTCAGTCTCATTCTGGCAGTATAACAGGGTTTATACGCTTTTCCCGGGAATGAAATTCCATGACCCTTCCAGGTTTTCTTCAAATTTTCACGATTTTCCATGACTTTTTGGCCGATTTTCAGATTCCATGACTTTTCCAGGTTTTCCTGTTTTTCCAGGTCGCGTATAAACCCTGTATAAGCAGGGTATATTCTATTCTTAGTGGTGTTTCACTATAAAGGATACAGCATGGGGTTCTCGGGGAAGGGCTCCTGTTTCATCAACGCCTCCACAGTTCGAATGAAACACTCAGTGACGCCTAGTGCTTACAAGGCAGACCCGCTACCAACTAAGCTAACTAGGCTGCTGGCTTCAATCAGCCTTAACTAGGGTGATTGCTTTGGGCTGACATTTTGGTCTTGGCTACAAATTTTACGAGTGGATGCCCTTCGCACTCAACCCTTGCTATTTCTTGAGCAAGGGAAATCATTCTGGCAGGATGAACAACGTATTTTCTATTCTTATTAGTGTTGCACTATAAAGGATACAGCATGGGGTTCTCGGGGAAGGGCTCCTGTTTCATCAACGCCTCCACAGTTCGAATGAAACACTCAGTGACACCTGCTGAAAGGGGCACCTCTTTCGGAAAGTTGGTTGTTGAAAGGCGAATTTCTTCCTGAAGGATGCTGGTTATAACCATTCCTTTCGGGTTGGCTATTAAAAGGACCGCTCCTCTCTGAAATTTGGTCGGCAAAGGACGAATTCCTTTCATGGCTGTTGAAAGGGGCTGAAGGTTGATAGCTTGAAAGTTGGTTGAAGGGCGAGCTCTCTGAAGGTTGGCCGTACGGTGAAGGTTGCCCGAACGTTGAAGGTTGACCTGAAGGTTGATAGCTTGAAAGTTGGTTGAAGGGCGAGCTCTCTGAAGGTTGGCCGTAGGGTGAAGGTTGGAACGCAACCGTCCCGGAAAGTTGCCCGAGAGGTCCCAAAAGTGGCGGACTGTACCCTTCCGTCTGTCCTGGAAACGGTTTGAAGGTTGGAACGCAACCGTCCCGGAAAGTTGCCCGAGAGGTCCCAAAAGTGGCGGACTGTACCCTTCCGTCTGTCCTGGAAACGGTTCATTAGCGGTAGTTTCCCGTCCGTTTGAGTACCCCGTCTGTCCCAAATAGGGGTTTGGACCGTTCTGTCCCGGAATTAGAGGGGCGTACCCAAACTGGGCACCCTGGTAATACCCAACACCGTTATATGGGGACTGGCCGATGCTTCCTGGGCTAAACTGTCCAGTTGACATTTGAGGGTATCCAAACTGTCCATTTTCCTGGGAAAACTGGGAAAATCCCACGGGGGTCCCAGAGTTGGCCATACCATTAGGAGTCTGCGGAGGAAAACCTGAAAAAATCCCTGGCGATGGTGAAATGTTCCCACCAACCCCTCCAGGGGGATTTCGATAGATCCCTTGGTAACTGGATTGGTTTCCAGGTCCTGAAACACAGGTGAAATGTTCCCACCAACCCCTCCAGGGGGATTTCGATAGATCCCTTGGTAAGTGGATTGGTTTCCAGGTCCTGAAACACCTTGATAGGTGGAAGGGTTGCCATAGCTTGATCCGTTGCCATTGGATGGATTACCAGGTCCTCCAAATGGGTTGCTAGGTGGGGCAGTGCCCGGTTCGAAAGTGGCGTAGTGGGGAACACCTAATGGGAGACTTGGAGACGATTCGGTGCCGCTGATTCCGGGGTAGCTACCACTTCCTCCGACACTGGGTCCTTTATGTCCTCTGCCTGAAATGAGAAGAAATAGGCACAAAAAAAATCGTTAAATACTATTGTATGTACTCAGATTACTTTAAAAACTAATAAAGTTGGTCAATAGAGACTAATAAAGTGGTTTTCGGATCTTTTGAAGGAAACACCTTGATAGGTGGAAGGGTTGCCATAGCTTGATCCGTTGCCATTGGATGGATTACCAGGTCCTCCAAAGGGGTTGCTAGGTGGGGCAGTGCCCGGTTCGAAAGTGGCGTAGTGGGGAACACCTAATGGGAGACTTGGGGACGATTCGGTGCCGCTGATTCCAGGGTAGCTACCACCTCCTCCGACACTGGGTCCTTTATGTCCTCTGCCTGAAATGAGAAGAAATAGGCACACAAAAAAAATCGTTAAATACTATTGTATGTACTCAGATTGCTTTAAAAACTAATAAAGTTGGTCAATAGAGACTAATAAAGTGGTTTTCGGATCTTTTGAACGGCTTAAGATGAGAAGCTGAAATTTGGAGTACAAGTTTTTTCTTTTAAAATCCCTTTTTTTAAGTAGTCACCAAATTTCAGGCGGAGCGAGGGTTCGCCCTATGGGGTCAACTTTAAAATCATTTATTTTTATTTTTTTATGGTTAAAATTGCCTACTTTGTTTGATCAATTACCTGTTTCTTGCGCGCTCTGAACATACATCTTCTTCAGTAGCTTCTTTCATCAGATGAATTAGAGGTAGTACCAGACATAGTATTGATGGTACCGGCAGAATTAGGGGCAGCATTTGTATCAGTGGTAGTACCAGCCTTAGTATCCATTCCAGCTGAATTAGAGGAAGAATTCGTCGTACTATTGATAGTAACAGTTGAAGTACCAGCCGCAGAGGAGGGAGGGGTGTCGTAGCGGTTGGCTAGGAAGTGAGATACGAATCTGTGACCGGGCGAAATAGTGTGGGTTAAGGAGGAAAAGGGACGAAAAGGGTTGACGAGAAAAAAATAATAAATAGAGAAATTCAGAGGATATTCAAGACAGAAGGAGCCAGCCTAGTTAGCTTGGAGGGTAGCGCGTCTGCCTTGTAAACGCTAGGTCACGGGTTCGATTTCCGCCAGACAATTTTATCCTGAACAGACAAGGTTCGTTTTCGGAACGACTGGCTTTCAGCTATCCTGTCTTCCCTTTCTCTTGAATTTCGGGACGATAAGACCTTAGCAGTTACAGTTCCCTCTATCAAACCTCTTTATTATGGCCTTTTTTTACAGGTGGCAAGGTTCTCCTAGAGGAGCTCTTCCATCCAACTACTAAATTTTTCTTTCACTGTGAGCCTTTAAGATATTTCACCAGGGAGGTCTTGAATGTCACTAGACTTTGTCCCTTATACCCCTATGAAGAGAATTCCATAGTCTACCTGCAGATACATGGTAAGAGCAGAGTCATTTCTGTTGCACTATAGACTGATTTTTTTTTTTTTTTTTTTAAGGTGTTGATGGTATCGGATGAATTAGAGGTAGTACCAGACATAGTATTGATGGTACCGGCAGAATTAGGGGCAGCATTTGTATCAGTAGTAGTACCAGCCTTAGTATCCATTCCAGCTGAATTAGAGGAAGAATTCGTCGTACTATTGATAGTAACAGTTGAAGTACCAGCCGCAGAAGTGCTCACTGACGTGGGGCTTGAGGAATCAGCATCAGACGATTTAGTACTTCCGGTTGCAAAAAGTGAAGTACCAATGGAAGCAATACCCACTGAAGTAGTACTTAAGGAATCATCATTTGAAGACTTGGTCATGGTATCATTAGAAGACTTGGTGGTGTTGACAATTCCAGTTGATTCAATACCTACTGAAGTAGTACTTAAGGAATCATCATTTGAAGACTTGGTCATGGTATCATTAGAAGACTTGGTGGTGTTGACAATTCCAGTTGATTTAGTAGACGTAGCTTTCGCGCCCACTGAACTAGTGGAAGTTCTGCTGGACTTACTGTTGGGTGAACAAGTCGTATTGATAGTGCCAAAGTTGGTGGAAGTAGCTAGAGAAGAATCAGTTGACAAAGTTATAGCGCTGGAAGAATCAACTGAAGTAGTTATAGGTGTACTAGAAGAAGGAACTGAAGTTGGTATAGCTGTACTGGGAGAATCTGTTTTGTTAGATGCCAACGTAGACACTGTACCAGATGACGTGAAGGTACCAGAACTGGGGGAATCTGTTTTGTTAGATGCCAACGTAGACACTGTACCCGATGACGTGAAGGTACCAGAGCTGGCAACATTTGAACCACCAACTGCATAAAAAGTAATAGAAGAATTGGATGCAGCATTTGAAGAAGAGCCATGCGCACCATAAGAAGTAACACCAAAGACATTGAAAGCATCTGAAGCCCTGTTTGAAGTGCCACTCAGACAAGTCATATCGGAATTGCCAGCGGTTACCCCGGAGCTTTGGTGACGAGGGCTCGCGGGTTCGGATTCGCACCATAAGAAGTAACACCAAAGACATTGAAAGCATCTGAAGCCCTGTTTGAAGAGCCACTCAGACAAGTCATATCGGAATTGCCAGCGGTTACCCCGGAGCTTTGGTGACGAGGGCTCGCGGGTTCGGATCCCGTTCCGTGGTCGGGAAATTCTTCCAGCAGAGGAGGCAGGTTGGGGAATGGCTTTCGGATAGCACCAACACCATTTGGCGGTTTCCCTGAAAGATGGTTAAACGGACGAATTTGGTATTAAAACGACAAAACCAGCGCAGCGGAGATGACATGTTAAACGCACCAGTTCCGCAAGGATCACTGAAATTAAGCAGTGCTGAACGTAATTGGTATTTGAACGGACGACTATTTGAGACAAAATCTGATGTGAACGTCCCACAACTTTCTGTTACATATGTATGTTAGGCTCATTCCCCGAATTCGCTCAATCCTCGGAACAAAAAATGCAAAATGCTCATTCCCCGCATTTTTGCATTTTTTACTCCACGAAGTTAAGAAACGTTGTCTGCGACTAACTTTACTGAATTCAGGGGACCCTAAAACGGATAGTTCTAATCTTTTCTCGATTTTAAAGACGAATTCGGGGATTGAGCCTAACATTTATATTTGTAATTTACCGAAGTTAAGAAACGTTGTCTGCGACTAACTTGACTGAATTCAGGGGACCCTAAAACGGATAGTTCTAATCTTTTCTCGATTTTAAAGATTTGGACTACTTCCAATCCTTTCGCATTACATTGTATGACGGTTCCCCATTTATAGTGTAACAGTTCCCTCGGCTTTCTGGACAAACCCCCTGGAGAAGGCTCCATTCCTTGGATTGGAGAAAGATTGAAATGTCGACATAAACGTTAACAGTTAACAGCAACAGTAGTGAAACAGAAAGTAAAAAAACTCACCGGTTGGGAACGGTTTCTTCTGCAACTCTTTCCACGGCGGAGGTGCGTTCAGACGTTCTGGGGGCACTCCCAGATAGGAGCTGGGATGCGATGGCCCCTCCTGCCCCCCGCAATGCTCACAGTGACAGGGCGGGGGAGGGAGAGAAGAGGAGGGAGGGGTGTCATAGCGGTTGGCTAGGAAGTGAGATACGAATCTGTGACCGGGCGAAATAGTGTGGGTTAAAGAGGAAAAGAGACATTTTACTTTCCTTATCCTATAGGAAGGAAAGTAATGTAATTTACCGAAGTTAAGAAACGTTGTCTGCGACTAACTTGACTGAATTCAGGGGACCCTAAAACGGATAGTTCTAATCTTTTCTCGATTTTAAAGATTTGGACTACTTCCAATCCTTTCGCATTACATTGTATGACGGTTCCCCATTTATAGTGTAACAGATCCCTCGGCTCTCCCCCCCCTGGAGAAGGCTACATTCCTTGGATTGGAGAAAGATTGAAATGTCGACATAAACGTTAACAGCAACAATAGTGGTAACAGAAAGTAAAAAAAACTCACCGGTTGGGAACGGTTTCTTCTGCAAGTCTTTCCACGGCGGAGGTGCGTTCAAGCAAATAAATAGAATAATGGTGTCTCTTTTCTATTCACAAAAGCACAAAAGATTGAAGAGAACTAGTATATAGCTCCGCTATATGTACATTAGTATGTACAGTAGAACAGTGTTATTTGAACTGATTGGGACCGGGGGTAGTTGAAATGATCACTTTCTATGAGATAGGATATCCTTATGATTTAAACAAATAAAGTGGTGCAATATTAAACTGTTGAGATAATGGGACTACATTTTATGTCCTAATTCGACAGTCTAAATAAAGCACTAATATCTTTTGAGAGATAGAAAAAAAAAACAATAATAGATTTTGGAGTTGAAATAATGAAAGTTGAAAGAATCGAGGTTCTACTGTACATAGAAAGTAAAAAGAGATTCGATGAATGGGAAGCAAGAGAATGAAAGAATAGGAGATTAGAAAGAAAAAGAAAGGCAGAGGAGGCAGGTTGGGGAATGGCTTTCGGATAGCACCAACACCATTTGGCGGTTTTCCTGAAAGATGGTTAAACGGACGAATTTGATATTAAAACGACAAAACCAGCGCAGCGGAGATGACATGTTGAACGCACCAGTTCCGCAAGGATCACTGAAGTTAAGCATTGCTGAACGTAATTGGTATTTGAACGGACAACTATTTGAGACAAAATCTGATGTGAAAGTCCCACAACTTTCTGTTACATATGTATGTTAGGCTCATTTCCCGAATTCGCTCAATGAGCGAAAAAATAGCTCACCCCTCGGTACAAAAAATTGCAAAATGCTCATTCCCCGAAATTCGGCAATCGAGCAACTGTAAATAGCTCAGTCCGCGGACTGGATTGATGCGAAAGTTAAATTGCCGAAATCGATGAGCATCATGAGATTGAAGGCTAAACTGCTCACTCCGCGGAGTGGAGAACATTAAATGCCAGAACGCGGATTGTGCGTTTTGAAAAATGCTCAAACCCCGATCTAATGGTATACTGCGGGACTTGAACCCCTTGTAACTTTTAAAATAGCTTCCAGTTCCGCAAGGATCACTGAAGTTAAGCAGTGCTGCACGTAATTGGTATTTGAACGGACGACTATTTGAGACAAAATCTTATGTGAACGTCCCATAACTTTCTTTTACATATGTATGTTAGGCTCATTCCCCGAATTCGCTCAGTGAGCGAAAAAATAGCTCACCCCTCGGAACAAAAAATGCGAAATGCTCATTCCCCGAAATTCGGCAATCGAGCAACTGTAAATAGCTCAGTCCGCGGACTGGATTGATGCGAAAGCTAAATTGCCGAAATCGGCCATTGAGCATCATGAGATTGAAGGATAAACTGCTCACTCCGCGGAGTGGAGAACATTAAATGCCAGACCGCGGATTGTGCGCTTTGAAAAATGCTCAAACCCCGATCTAATGGTATACTACGGGACTTGAACCCCTTGTAGCTTTTAAAACAGCTTGGAATTTTAAAGTTTTGTTTTTTTCTGAAGGTAAGAAAGAGCCCTTGACAAATTTGATGGTGATGTCAAAATCCAGGTTCGAACCCCAGCAGTGGCACTTTTTCGATAAAAGTCGTCGTTTTCTCGAGAAATTCAAATAAGAACCCCTATATTTTATTTCATTTTTGAAATCTACGTCAAATTTCATGGGTAACCAAATGACCTTTTGCTATTATTGGTAAGTGGTAAAAGTTACAAGGGGTTCAAGTCCCGCAGTATACCATTAGGGGGTTTGAGCATTTTTCAACGCACAATCCGCGGTCTGGCATTTAATGTTCTCCACTCCGCGGAGTGAGCAGTTTAGCCTTCTTTCTCTTGGTGTTCAATGGTTGATTTCGGCAGTTTAACTTTTACATAAATCTAGTCCGCGGACTGAGCTATTTACAGTTGCTCAATTGCCGAATTTCGGGCCTTGGTGCTCAATGGTCGATTTTGGCAGTTTAACTTTTACATAAATCTAGTCCGCGGACTGAGCTATTTACAGTTGCTCAATTGCCGAATTTCGGGGAATGAGCATTTTGCATTTTTTACTCCGCGGAGTGAGCTATTTTTTCGCTCATTGAGCGAATTCGGGGATTGAGCCTAACATGTATATGTATATGTAATTTACCGAAGTTAAGAAACGTTGTCTGCGACTAACTTTACTGAATTCAGGGGACCCTAAAACGGATAGTTCTAATCTTTTCTCGATTTTAAAGCGACTTTTAATATCTTTGAAGGATTTTTACTTTCTAATGGGTAATAAGTTGGCCTTCATTTAGTTGGATAAAAGCCTGCAGAAATACATAAAGAGGGCCGGACCTCGAGAAATGTACAGTTCGGCCGCTAATTAACGCCATGTCTTTGAAAATGGTCGAAAAGAGTTCGTAATTCTCAGGCCTTTAGATTTCAGCCAAAGTCGCTCGAACTTGGCACAGAGATTCGATAAATTATATAGATTAAAAATATCCTTGGGCTCTGTTTCCAGAAGGTACGGTTCGGCCGTTATTCCGGACCAAAATTCCGCTATTTAGGGCTGTACACCTGTACAGGGAAAAAGCTCAAAAGGAACTAGCGCTTCTCACGACTTTACCTTTGGCCACAGGTCGCTCAAATTTTGCACACAGCTTCCATATTTAAGGACGATGAAAAGTGTCCGCGGGCCGGACCTCGAGAAATGTACGGTTCGGCCGCTTTTTAACGCCATGTCTTTGAAAAAGCTCGAAAAGAGTTCGCAATTCTCAGGCCTTTAGATTTCAGCCAAAGTCGCTCGAACTTGGCACATTACTTAAATTATGAATACGTAGAATACAAACCCTCTCGTGAACAGGGAGAGGAGAGAGAGGGAGAGGAGAGGGAGAGAGAGGGAGAGAGAAAGAAGGGAAGGAGAGAGAGAGAGAGAGAAAGGAATAAAAAAAGAAGGTGGAGCAAATCCAAGGAGAGAGAGAGAAAAAAAAGAGAGAAAAAAAAAGGGAGTGATTAAGAGAAAGAGAGAGGGAAAGAGAGAGAGAGAGAGAGGGAAAGAGAGAGAGAAAGAGAGAGGGGAATGGAGAGAGAGTGAGAGAGAGAAAGAGAGAGGGGAATGGAGAGAGAGTGAGAGAGAGAAAGAGAGGAGTGAGAAAGAAGGGAAGGAGAGAGAGAGGGAGAGGGATAGAGAGAGGGAGAGGAATAGAGAGAGAGAGAGGGATAGAGAGAGAGGGATAGAGAGAGAGATAGAGAGAGTGAGAGAGAGAGAGATAAAGAGGGAGAGAGAGAGAGGAGAGGGAGAGAGAGAGAGAAAAAGGAATAAAAAAAAGAAGGTGGAGCAAATCCAAGGAGAGAGAGAGAAAAAAAGAGAAAGAGAGAGAAAAAAAGAGGGAGGGAGTGAGTGAGAGAAAGAGAGAGAGAAAGAGAGAGGGGAAGAGAGAGAGAGAGAGAGAGAGAGAGAGAGAGAGAGAGAGAGAGAGAGAGAGAGAGAGAGAGCTCTCAATTCCTTCTCCTCCTCCTCCTTCTTCTCCTTGTTCTTCTTCTTCTTCTTCTCCTCCTCCTCCTCCTCCTTCTTCTTGTCCTCCTTCTTCTTGTTCTTCTTCTTCTCCTCCTCCTCCTTCTTCTTCTTCTTGTTCTTCTTCTCCTTCTTCTTCTTGTTCTTCTTCTTCTCCTCCTCCTTTTTCCTTTTCTTTTTGGAGAGTGTCCAACGGAATCTCAAGAACATAAGAAATGAGAGAGAGAGAGAGAGAGAGAGAAAGAAAAAACTGGGGAATAGAATAGGGATCGACTTCTCAATATCAAGTAAGAGAGAGAGAGAGAGAGAGAGAGAGAGAGGGAGGGAGAGAGAGAGAGAGAGAGAGAAAAGATGAAGAGGGGATGAAAGGTAAACAGGAAGGAAAGAAACTGAATATTACTCCCCTAGGTTGAAAATCTTGAAGGATTATATTATGGTTTTATTATTAAGATCTTTATTAGAGTCCCTAGATAATGTTTCCTTCCTTTTTAGTCCGTCCTTCCTTTATTATTACAATAGTAATAAAAAGGTATAAGGTTAGTCCGTCCTTCCTTTATTATTACAATAGTAATAAAAAGGTATAAGGGACGGACTATTGTATTCGCTTCGGTGTCTCTGCTCTGTCACTCTGTCGGTCTGTCGGTCTGTCCCCATAGAAGGACTTATCCAAACCTGGTCGACCTATATATCAAATTAAAGGTCTTTTTACCAGGATCACGAAAATGGTGGTGCAAATTTTGTCCAGAAAACCATAAAGCCAAAAAACCAAAAAAAACTGGTTTTTGGGGGATTTTTTTCACATTTTCTCACACAAATGAGCTCTGATCTCGAAATTTCATTTTATCACACAAATGAGCTCTGATCTCGAAATTTGTCGCGACGACCTATGAACTCAAAGCGAGAAAGTTTTAGATAACACTTCAGCCGATCATTTAAGACCGGTTTTAGCGTTACCTATGTTAAGCTACGCCGAGAAAGGCCAATAAATGGATGGGTGACATTATATTGGGAATAAAGGGAGAACGGGCTCCAGTCTTGATTTTAAATCATTACATGAAAGTAAAATAAAAAAATCAAATCAAGAATAATAATAAACTGAATATTAAACAAATTAGGTAGGTACAAAGGTATTCTTTAACCATGATCGAATAAACTACGGGCTAAAAAATTGAGACAATAACAAGACTTAGTGGAGACAATAACAAGACTTAGTGGAGACAATAACAAGACTTAGTGGAGACAATAACAAGACTTAGTGGAGACAATAACAAGACTTAGTGGAGACAATAACAAGACTTAGTGGAGACAATAACAAGACTTAGTGGAGACAATAACAAGACTTAGTGGAGACAATAACAAGACTTAGTGGAGACAATAACAAGACTTAGTGGAGACAATAACAAGACTTAGTGGAGACAATAACAAGACTTAGTGGAGACAATAACAAGACTTAGTGGAGACAATAACAAGACTTAGTGGAGACAATAACAAGACTTAGTGGAGACAATAACAAGACTTAGTGGAGACAATAACAAGACTTAGTGGAGACAGGGATAAGACTCAGTGGAGACAATCACATTAGTCCCTCTACCCCTCCCCAGGGGATAAAACCTCAGGAGGGAAATGACAATTAAAATCTCTCGCTACACATGAGCAGAGAGGAAAAGCTTAATTGAAAGCCGATAATTTTGCTCCCATGCTGAGACACATTTAACCCTTTAAAGAATTGACAAACCCTTTTAAGAATTTAACCCTTCCTAACCCTTTTAAGAATTGACACATTGTTGGAATGTTTCCCCCCTTTTTTTATTATTATTAGGTACTTAGGTATTGATATTTTGCAATGAAGGAATTACTAAAACAAAGACTTACTTAAATATACAACATAATAGGAAATAAAAGGACTGGATTGAAAATAAAATACCCACTAATGAAAGAACTGTAACAATGGAGGTGTTATCAAAATTGAAGAGAGAGCAACCACATCTGTTTGCTGTTTAGGAAAGATTTCTCAGTTCAGTTACTCATTTTTTAATTCACTTACAAACCAACATCAACATGGGGTTAACTGCTCCTTTTCTTGACAACCAAACACAATTGACTGTATTTTTTCCTACAAAAGAAACCTCCTTTCACTCTCTGTCCCTGGTAAAATTGCCTCTGAGTATTTATTGTTTCCCAAATCTTTTGAGTTGTTGCCAAATTTGACAAAAACTGGCTTGGTCATTAACTCAACACCCCTTGTTCTTTTTCATCCAATGTCTCAGACATTAAGTTTTGAAACTCCTTCTAATGCCATTTTCTTTTTGGAGTTGAGAAAAAAAGGGGGACCTAACACTAAATACCTACCTACCTAAGTGTATAACAACTCAGGTGGACTCCAGTTCCTTTTTTTTCACCAAGACACATAATTGAATTGAATTGACACATTCTTTCACATCCATGCCCACCCAAGAATGGAATAGTTTGGTTAGAAAATTTCTGTCCCGGCTGAGATCCAGTTCCTTTTTCACCAAGACACATAATTGAATTGACACATTCTTTCACATCCATGTCCACCCAAGAATGGAATAGTTTGGTTAGAAAATGTCTGTCCCGGCTGAGATTTGAACCCTGTACCTCCAGGTTGAGAGTCAGTTCTCTTGACCACTCCAAACAATGGACCTGTCCTAATCAGCTGTCTAGGTACAGTAGAACCTCATTTATTTCATTTTGATTAATTACTTCAACTCCAAAATCCATTGTTCTTTTTCTATATATATTTCAAAGGATATCCTATCTTATCAGAGGAAAAGATGGTAATTATGCAGAAGTCACATCCATGGAAAAGAAAAGCTCCTTTTGTATTTAACCTAACCCTATAATAACACTGGTCACTGCTTGTTTGTGCCAGTTCCTTTGGTAGCAATATTCCACGGACGTGACTTCTGCACAAGTACCTACCGTGATCATGTCAACCTTTACCATTTCAACTACCCCCGGTCCCAGTTAATACTGATAATTACTTACCCCATTGGTTTCCAAACTGGCCAACTTCCTAGGATGTTCTTTGTTTCTGTCCATCTCCAACACTTCCATTTGTGGACACCTCATGTCCATTTTATATCAATGCTTCTCACTATTGGTTACTTTCTCAGTTGTCTACTATCTAATCACTTCAGTTATAGGTATTTCACTCAGATTATTATAAAGAGAGTCCAGTCTTTGCTCTGTTAAATCCAAATGGACTGTGTTATCTTGAACTTGAAGCAAGGAAAGAAAGTTGGTAGAACTAAAGAAAAAACACCCTGTAGTACTTGTACTAACGAAGACTTATTTATTATTTGACCTAAGTTAGATAATGATT
>NW_007378367.1:120601-128642 GCF_000475195.1 Diaphorina citri | reverse complement strand
ATTGAAAGCCACAGTGGTACTTTTGAAAAAACAAAATCACAAGGCGATACAAAACTCCCAAGGTCATCTGCGCGCGCATAACTTCTCAGAAGATAACATACACGGGGCACAATTTATCTAAGAGGGGAACCTGATGGGAACTTATTGTGGGCATAACTTCCTTTTAGGGAGAGTAGATTTAGGAGAAATCCTATCCAAATCCCCATGAAGCCATGAAGACACTCGGACCCAACTTCTTTCGTTTTGAACGCCTGAAATCAAAGGGGAAAAAAGATTACCTACCTAAACTCTTGTGGAAAAAAGCCTTTTTATGGCTGATCTTGGGGAAATGAAAAAAGTATTTCTTTGGATTAATTGAAAACTCCCTGTGGTAAAATCGGGCATCAATCTGAACAATTTATTCCCTTGAAATTGGAGCCAACTAGAAAAACAGAGAAGTATTTTTCAAAGCGATCTATCTCAGAATCTAGAAGTCTCTACGAAAAAGAAAAAGAAATCCTAGTTCCTCACTTTTAACCATCTGAATAAGCGCATAAAATCTATAGAGATTAACCCTTAATGATTCTCACCTTGCATTAACCCGTGTGTGTCTAGGACAGTACTGTCCCTCCTGTGCCGCAGCTAGAGTAGTTTAACCCTGTCTAGTTCTTACCTTGCATTAACCCGTGTGTGTATCTAGGACAGTGCTGTCCCTCCTGGGCCGCAGCTAGAGTAGTTTAACCCTGTCTAGTTCTTACCTTGCATTAACCCGTGTGTGTGTCTAGGACAGTACTGTCCCTCCTGGGCCGCAGCTAGAGTAGTTTAACCCTGTCTAGTTCTTACCTTGCATTAACCCGTGTGTGTCTAGGACAGTGCTGTTCCTCCTGTGCCGCAGCTAGAGTAGTTTAACCCTGTCTAGTTCTTACCTTGCATTAACCCGTGTGTGTGTCTAGGACAGTACTGTTCCTCCTGTGCCGCAGCTAGAGTAGTTTAACCCTGTCTAGTTCTTACCTTGCATTAACCCGTGTGTGTCTAGGACAGTACTGTCCCTCCTGGGCCGCAGCTAGAGTAGTTTAACCCTGTCTAGTTCTTACCTTGCATTAACCCGTGTGTGTCTAGGACAAATGGAACGAGTGCTGTCCCTCCTGGGCCGCCAGCCGCAGTTTTTGCCGCATCACCTCGACGCTAGAGTAGTCTGGTAGTTTGAGATAGTTGACGCAGGTCATGACGGATGGTAGAAAGCCATCTGCGGCCAGGTCGGACTCGAATGTCTTGCGTACGATGGTCAGAGGAGGGGAGAGAGCGCGGAACCCTGGGGGGAGAAGAGGGAAGGGGGAGTTAGTATTAGATTTGTAGAATCTTAACCCATCTGAAGGATGGGTTTACCCCTAAGCCTCTGAGTGAGCTTTTTGTGTAATAAAGTGCTTATTTATACTGCTCGCATAGGACTGAAAAGTCCCTTTACTCCAGCAGTAGGCTACTACTATTATTGTGGTGATTTATACTGCTCGCATAGGACTGAAAAGTCCCTTTACTCCAGCAGTAGGCTACTACTATTATTGTGGTCAAATTCTCAATTTTGGGGATAAAATTCCATACCTCGGCTGGGATTGAACCCACTTCTTCCTGTCAAAGCTATGACTACTTGTATTGTATGACTACTTGTATTTCGGGGTGATAAGACCTCCATTAACATAGTTCCCTCCATCAAACCTCTTTTTTATTTTTTCAAGGTGTGTTTGGTTTAACTCTTGATCAACCAATCAGATTAATTCATAAGAAAAAATTAAATTAAGCCGAGTTCAAACCCCGATTGTGGCCCCGGTGACAAGTCCACAGGAGACTTAAACCGGGCTTAAACGGGGATATTACCCTTAGTTTAGACATAGTATAGATTTACATCCAAGTATAGGTAGAACAATAAGGAGGTCTAAGGAAAGAAGGCCTATCATACTGTTTTCTACTGAATGGCCATTCCTCATAAACCTCCCACGTGAGAGGCATTTCTGCTGAAACTCTGAAAAAAACATGTCCAAAAATTGAGGGAGGAAAACAGTTCGGTGCAAAGTTTTACATTTGAAGTTGGAACTTTGAAAGGGTGTTTCATGGGCAGAAAGCACTAACTCTCAACTCGGGAAGATAGTTCGGTGCAAAGTTTTACATTTCAAGTTGGAACTTTGAAAGGGTGTTTCATGGGCAGAAAGCACTAACTCTCAACTCGGGAAAATAGTTCGATGCAAAGTTTTACATTTGAAGTTGGAACTTTGAAAGGGTGTTTCATGGGCAGAAAGCACTAACTCCCAACTCGGAGGTGCTCAGTTCAAATCCCGGCCAGGGCGGACCATTTTCTGACCACACTTTTTCGTTTTCGACTAATAAGCATGGCGGTAAAAGAATGTGTCCCGGCCAGGGCGGACCATTTTCTGACCACACTTTTTCGTTTTCGACTAAGCATGGATGTAAAAGAATGTGCCTTGAAATAATGCGAAAGCAGTTCCTATTTTTTTTCCTCAAACTAGCTAGAGGCTCTTACAATAATTTTCCAGTAACTAGTGAAAAATAATGTTCTTCTGAGACCATGTTTTTTTTTTTTTTTTTTCCAAAAATGCCTCTAGTGGATGGTTGGGCTGAGTGTCTTTAAAAGAGTTTTGGCTGCTTCTCTCTCTAAAAAAGGCCCTTTCACCGTTTCTCTGGTCCTACTGTTGGCTTTAAGTCATCCTAATAGAATCGGTTCCTTACCTTACAGTACTGGGCCAGATTGTGTATAGTGACCGGAATATCACGTCCGTCCTTTCTCAGTTCTACCCCAGCATGTCCGGGCAGTGTAAAGTCCAGTCCCAGATCTTCTATAGAACATCCGTCCAGTCCTAGAACAGAGATAGCTTCCTCTTTCTCCGTCGGAGTTAGGCTGGAATCCGCCTCTATATTTGCCTGAAATTCAATTCCATTCGAGTTAGAAACAAAAGGAATTTTAATTGTGTTAAGCATAAATGCTTGTCACAAATGTCGTTCCCTGCTTTATGCACTACGCTAAATTTTATGGCTTGACTTGGACTCGAACCACCAACCTCCAGATCCGAAGTCCACCGCGCTAACCACTACACCACTGAGGTTGGTTAGAAACAAGTCACTGTTTTAATGTAAAGTCCAGTCCTAGAACAGATATAGCTTCCTCTTTCTCCGTCGGAGTTAGGTTGGAATCCGCTTCTATATTTGCCTGAAATTCAATTCCATTAAAATTTTCGTAAAAAGTTGCCTGAAATTTAAGTTTATATATTTTTTTTTTCGTAAAAATCTGACCAATGCATGGATTTTTGAAGATGTACGTACCTACTTAACAGCGATTTTTGTGATCTTTTTATTTACTAATCGAAAAATTTGCTTACTGATTACTTTCGTAATCTAACTCAGTTGTGTGTTTAAAGCCGTGTCCACACATAGTCCACCGGCCGTTGATCGATGTCGACTGACACGTCCACACTGCCTCGACAACATAGATTCACCTCGTCGATAGCCGACCGGTCGACAACGTTTGGATACACCTTTAGATGTTCATCCAGACAGTTTTTTTTTGGCCTAATCTAGGGATTTAAGATCTTTTTACTTTCCTTATCCTATAGGAAGGAAAGTAATGTAATCGGGTCAAATTTTCGATGGTCAGTTTTTAGTGTCAAAACACGTCTCGTATCGCCGCACAGCTTCTCCGTTCACTTCCGGATTCTTTTCTCGGTATCTCTTTACACACTCTTTATTTGCTTCTGGTTTTTTTCCATGATATCTTTTTATACGCTCTCTAATTGAGGATTCTCATGATTTCAGCTTTCTCTTTTAAATAAAAGATACAGGAGAAAAAAAAATTACGTATTTTTTCTTTTTTAAATTGAGCGAGTTTTTCTCAAGTTATTCCACTGCAAACGCGAGATCGTGAAACCAATTACGTATTTTTTCTTTTTTAAATTGAGCGAGTTTTTCTCAAGTTATTCCACTGCAAACGCGAGATCGTGAAACCACGTTCTGTAAACAAAATATCTCGAGAACGGTAAGAGCTAGAGACTTGAAATTTGGTATGTAGCTGTCAAATGTGAGAATGCGACACGAAACTTTTGGTTAAGACCGATGCAACGCTTGGCGGCATTTTACCGCTTTTTGGCGGTTTTCGGTGTAATTTAACAATTTGCGACACGAAACTTACAACTTTTGGTTAAGACCGGTACAACGGTTGGCGGCATTTTACCGCTTTTTGGCGGTTTTCGGTGTAATTTAACAATATCTTTGTATCTCTTTACACAATCTTTATTTGCTTCTGGATTTTTTTCATGATATCTTTTTGTACGCTCTCTAATTACTTCAGGATTCTTTTCTTTGTATCTCTTTACACAATCTTTATTTGCTTCTGGATTTTTTTCATGATATCTTTTTGTACGCTCTCTAATTACTTCAGGATTCTTTTCTTTGTATCTCTTTACACAATCTTTATTTGCTTCTGGATTTTTTTCATGATATCTTTTTGTACGCTCTCTAATTACTTCAGGATTCTTTTCTTTGTATCTCTTTACACAATCTTTATTTGCTTCTGGATTTTTTTCATGATATCTTTTTGTACGCTCTCTAATTACTTCAGGATTCTTTTCTTTGTATCTCTTTACACAATCTTTATTTGCTTCTGGATTTTTTTCATGATATCTTTTTGTACGCTCTCTAATTACTTCAGGATTCTTTTCTTTGTATCTCTTTACACAATCTTTATTTGCTTCTGGATTTTTTTCATGATATCTTTTTGTACGCTCTCTAATTACTTCAGGATTCTTTTCTTTGTATCTCTTTACACAATCTTTATTTGCTTCTGGATTTTTTTCATGATATCTTTTTGTACGCTCTCTAATTACTTCAGGATTCTTTTCTTTGTATCTCTTTACACAATCTTTATTTGCTTCTGGATTTTTTTCATGATATCTTTTTGTACGCTCTCTAATTACTTCAGGATTCTTTTCTTTGTATCTCTTTACACAATCTTTATTTGCTTCTGGATTTTTTTCATGATATCTTTTTGTACGCTCTCTAATTACTTCAGGATTCTTTTCTTTGTATCTCTTTACACAATCTTTATTTGCTTCTGGATTTTTTTCATGATATCTTTTTGTACGCTCTCTAATTACTTCAGGATTCTTTTCTTTGTATCTCTTTACACAATCTTTATTTGCTTCTGGATTTTTTTCATGATATCTTTTTGTACGCTCTCTAATTACTTCAGGATTCTTTTCTTTGTATCTCTTTACACAATCTTTATTTGCTTCTGGATTTTTTTCATGATATCTTTTTGTACGCTCTCTAATTACTTCAGGATTCTTTTCTTTGTATCTCTTTACACAATCTTTATTTGCTTCTGGATTTTTTTCATGATATCTTTTTGTACGCTCTCTAATTACTTCAGGATTCTTTTCTTTGTATCTCTTTACACAATCTTTATTTGCTTCTGGATTTTTTTCATGATATCTTTTTGTACGCTCTCTAATTACTTCAGGATTCTTTTCTTTGTATCTCTTTACACAATCTTTATTTGCTTCTGGATTTTTTTCATGATATCTTTTTGTACGCTCTCTAATTACTTCAGGATTCTTTTCTTTGTATCTCTTTACACAATCTTTATTTGCTTCTGGATTTTTTTCATGATATCTTTTTGTACGCTCTCTAATTACTTCAGGATTCTTTTCTTTGTATCTCTTTACACAATCTTTATTTGCTTCTGGATTTTTTTCATGATATCTTTTTGTACGCTCTCTAATTACTTCAGGATTCTTTTCTTTGTATCTCTTTACACAATCTTTATTTGCTTCTGGATTTTTTTCATGATATCTTTTTGTACGCTCTCTAATTACTTCAGGATTCTTTTCTTTGTATCTCTTTACACAATCTTTATTTGCTTCTGGATTTTTTTCATGAAATCTTTTTACACTCTCTCTGTTAACTTCAGGGTTTTTTTCATTATACTATTTCACTGCTTGCCTATGTCTTTGTTTCTTGCTTCTGTCATTAACCTTGGAACGGATTTTTCTTTTTTTACCAGTCTTCTGAGAATGTACAGAAGTGACACTTGAGGCAGAAGAAGCAAGCTGACCGGCAACAGGAGGAAGGGGAGGGAACTCATTTTCTCTATTAGCAAGAAAATCAATTTGAGGAAGAGGTGAGGAGTGAATGTCAATAGGTCTCAGTAAATCGAAATGGCCGTTGGTTCTATTTCCGGAGAACAGAGCAATGACCACTGGCCAGTGTGGCTCGCCAAGGCTTGAGTAGAGTTCAAGAGGCTGGCCTCTCATCTCGAAAACATTAATTCTTTTTTTGAACACCTTGGCGGCAACAGACAGTTCAACAAAGGTGCCGTAACTTTATGGCTGAAACATGTGTGCAGCATATTCTTGCGGACTCATAACTCCGTTTCCATCATCCGCGAGCCTATCTACCTGGTTCTCAGCTGGACGATAGTGCCCACGGATGATGAAGCCGCAGTAATCTTCATAATTCGTAAGAATATGCTGCACAATGGTCTCACGCACACGCACACTGTTTGCCTCCGATCCAAACATTGCCTGACTTAACATGTTGAACATGCATGCCCCGTCCCCTTGAATAGCACATTGTAATACAAAATCGAACGTTAATTTATCTTCTTTTTCCATTCTACATTTTCGTTTTACATCCTTGTTCAAAACACTATCAATCCTAGGATTGGTTTGTAGATCGCCACTCGTCTCTATTTGATGTTTTCGTCTTCATCTCCGGGTAAGAGCGATCAATCCTAGGATTGGTTTGTAGATCGCCACTCGTCTCTATTTGATGTTTTCGTCTTCATCTCCGGGTAAGAGCTGCTCCCGGAGTACTTCAGATATTGGAAGAACATGGTGAATAGAGAGGCAAAGAAAGCAAAAGAAAACTGGTTAAGGGAACTCCATGAAGAAATTAATTGATCAATATCTCAAGGAAGGAAAAATGGAGAAAGTTTACAGCCTCATTAACAAATACTTTGCAGTGAAGAAGATCAAAGGGAATACAATTGAGGATGAAAACGGGAGATTGCTCTTCGATGAGAGAGAAATAGTGAGAAGATGGAAGAGATATATTGAACAACTATATCATGATGAAAACATCGTAGAGTTAGACGAAGAAAATGAGACCGAAGAAGGACATATCACCAGAGAATTTACCAGCAGATTTATTAAAGGCATTAGAGATTAGACCAAGAAATGCAAGGAATACTGTTCGACATTATTGGAGAGATATATGAAAAAGGTGAAATCCCAATTGACTTCCAACAAAGTAGAATGGTTATGCTCCCAAAGAAGATGAATAGCAAGAAATGTGAAGAGTATAGAACACCGAGTATGTTATCCCATGCATCAAAAATACTTACAACAATTGTTAAGAAAAGAATTGAACAGAAGATTGACTCAAACCTTGATGCAGACCAATTTGGATTCAGAAACGGAAGGGGAACTAGAGAAGCTATTCTGGCGCTTAGACTCATTACTGATGAAAGCTTTAGAGTCAATAAACCACTCTATATAGCGTTCGTAGACCTCCAGAAAGCTTTCGACAATGTGAATTGGAAGTTTTCGATCCCGTGCTAAATCTAAAAACATGATGTAAACAAAATGGCGCCAACATGGGTTGCGTTTTCGGGATCAGGAAGCGATGCGATCATTACTGATGAAAGCTTTAGAGTCAATAAACCACTCTATATAGCGTTCGTAGACCTCCAGAAAGCTTTCGACAATGTGAATTGGAAGATTCGATGCGAAATCTCTCTAATACATAAGTCATTTACAACTTACAACAAACAATTCTACACATGCATTCACTCACAGTTAGAGATTGGAGATTGGAGAATAAGCCTTCGCTGACTGCTTCAAGAAGGGAAGCTTTGAATGCCAGAAAGGTTTGAACACCTGCAGCATCTTAAAATGGAAAATAATACTTATAATATAACATACTAGTTCAACCCGAGGCCTGGCCAAACTAGTAGAAAACGCATGGCCGAACTTGTAGAAAATAATAATAATAATAATAA
>NW_007378367.1:112464-120439 GCF_000475195.1 Diaphorina citri | reverse complement strand
AACTTGAAGTGACATGTCGAACGAACTCCTGAGCACGGCCGACGCATCAACGCATGCGCAGTAGACACATGCAAAATTTGAATCAATGCATAAATCGATGATAGGTATATATTTATGTAGCTAAATAGTAGGTACATAGATCATATTATGTACCTACAACTTTCATCAAACTAAAAACATAAACGAAACTCAAATGTCAGTCGAGAGCGAGAGAGGAAAAGTTTTCTCTCCCGCAGTCTCTGCACTCTGTGTATTTCTTAAGGAGATTTTAGCGATCAAAAATTGATCATATTTCAGGATCGGTTTAGCTTTAGAGTTTAGCAAAATCCTTTCTTATTGCACGCCTAGACCATAAACATAAAAGGAATATTCCTACCTAATTTCAGCTTTCTAGGTATTGTGGTTCTGGAGATAGAGCGATCAGTGTGTGAACTGTGAATGGATCTTGTTTTTATAATATAAGATTGCACACCTAGACCATAAAAGGAATATTCCTACCAAATTTCAGCTTTCTAGGTGTTGTGGTTCTCGAGATAGAGCGATCAGTGTGTGTGCAGACCACGACTAAATTACATCGATCAAGTACAATATAGATATATTGTACTTGATATCGAAATTAATTACCGTCCCCTTTAATCGAAATTAATTTGCAGACAAATTTTTCATTATCAACATAGACTTCCATTGTAAATAAATAAGTAGTAAATAACTAACAAATAAATAAGTACTCAAATAAGAAATAAACAAAATTCTCAAATAAATGAGTATTCAACAAAAGATTAAATAAATAAGTAGTAAAATAACAAATAAATAAGTACCTACTCAAATAAGAAATAAATAAATTCTCAAATAAGTATTCAACTGACGATTAAATAAATGAGTTGTCAATTAACAAATGAGTTGTTAAATAAATAATTACTCAAATAACAAATAAATAAGTATTCAACCGACGATTAAATTAATATGTAAGTAGTCAAATAAATAATTACTGAAATAAATAAGTCGTCAATTAACAAATGATATATTAAGTAGTCAAATTCCAAAATGCAAATAACAAAAATCTTCAAGACGATCAGAAGGATAAATAAGTAGGGTAAGTGTACCATTTATTCGCCCACCTAAGGGTTTTTCCAGACAAAAACACTTATATCTCTGGTTCTAATTATTTTGGAATAGTGATCTTAGGTTCATTTGAAGCGGAATTTAGTCCTTAATAGAATGTATTTATAGCGAATTAATAATAGTCTCGTAATCGATTATAAAAAATAATCGAAAGTATAATCGATTATGAAAAATAATCGGAAAATCACATTTTGGTATTTTTGCCAATGGAGCAGTTGCAAATGGGTAAAAATTATTAATAAATGGTCGTCCCGAATGTGGTTTTTCCTGTACTACTGGAAAATGGTACGATTTTTCCGAAATTTTCTTTCGCCAAACGATGTAAACCGCCGTTTTGCATATTGCCTAGATGTCAGTCAGCTAATTTTCGTACTCCTTATTGCCAATCAGTTGAGTTTTATGATCCCGAATGTGGTTTTTCCTGTACTACTGGAAAATGGTACGATTTTTCCGAAATTTTCTTTCGCCAAACGATGTGAACCGCCGTTTTGCATATTGCCTAGAGGTCAGTCAGCTAATTTTCGTACTCCTTATTGCCAATCAGTTGAGTTTTATGATCCCGAATGTGGTTTTTCCTGTACTACTGGAAAATGGTACGATTTTTCCGAAATTTTCTTTCGCCAAACGATGTGAACCGCCGTTTTGCATATTGCCTAGAGGTCAGTCATCTAATTTTCGTACTCCTTATTGCCAATCAGTTGAGTTTTATGATCCCGAATGTGGTTTTTCCTGTACTACTGGAAAATGGTACGATTTTTCCGAAATTTTCTTTCGCCAAACGATGTGAACCGCCGTTTTGCATATTGCCTAGAGGTCAGTCAGCTAATTTTCGTACTCCTTTTTGCCAATCAGTTGAGTTTTATGATCCCGAATGTGGTTTTTCCTGTACTACTGGAAAATGGTACGATTTTTCCGAAATTTTCTTTCGCCAAACGATGTGAACCGCCGTTTTGCATATTGCCTAGAGGTCAGTCAGCTAATTTTCGTACTCCTTTTTGCCAATCAGTTGAGTTTTATGATCCCGAATGTGGTTTTTCCTGTACTACTGGAAAATGGTACGATTTTTCCGAAATTTTCTTTCGCCAAACGATGTAAACCGCCGTTTTGCATATTGCCTAGAGGTCAGTCAGCTAATTTTCGTACTCCTTATTGCCAATCAGTTGAGTTTTATGATCCCGAATGTGGTTTTTCCTGTATTACTGGAAAATGGTACGATTTTTCCGAAATTTTCTTTCACCAAACGACGTAAATCACTGTTTTGCATATTGCCAATAGGTCAGTCAGCTAGTTTTTGCATTCTTTATGGCCAATCAGTTGAATTTTGTGTAATCAGTTCTTTAGGTATAACTAAGCACAGCTGCAAAAATATTTTGTAATGTATTTTTACGTCATCGCATCACGTGACTTGAGAGTGTTGCCACATGTCCTTTTTAAAACGCGTCCTTCAAAATCAGGACTTTGAACGCGAATTTCTCGGAAACTACAAAGTCGATTTTAATGCAGAAAAAAGATTTGTTATCAGATTTTCTGTCTCATTCATTTTATTAACTAGATTGAATAATCTATTTTTCATGAGAATCCTCAATTACTTCAGGATTCTTTTCTCGGTATCTCTTTACACACTCTTTATTTACTTCTGGATTTTTTTCATGATATCTTTTTGTACGCTCTATGTCAAAGCACATTTCCCGTTGTTTCTAGGTAAATGTCCGAAATGATATGATTTCGCACATTTACTAAGTGGTGAAATCTTAGGATTTACCGAAATTAATCGGTAAAAGTCTTAAGAAAATTTTTATTTCGGACTTTTACCAAACGATCTGGTGAATCCTAGGTTTTACCGGTAAATCCTGGGATTTACCGCTCGTGGGACTTTTACCGTAACAGATACACCATGTGTAGATATTACGTAGGGTTACCCATTTAGACAAAGTCTCAGCTTAGGCAAAAGAAGCTGCGTGAGGTCTACAGTTCACAGACACAGAACCACTAGTCATATTAATAATAATGGATGATGGTGGTGGTGGTCGTGGTGATAATAATAACAATAATAATTTCAGGACATATTGAAGAACTATAAGAACGAGATGACCAGTCCGTCTTTGTCTATGGTTTCAATAGAAATGAATAAAGAGTTTACTGAGAACAAGAATTTTGTGAAGGAAAAAATTGACCAGTTAAAATCACAAATCGATTATTTGAATGGAGATAGACGTGCAAACAAGGAATATTTAATGAAGGTGATATTAATTAATACCCATAAGTCCAGTAAAATTAGACTTTAACTTCGGAAAAATTAGTAACATAGGTTTATCTTCGCCAAAAGTTGCGATACCTATGTGATTGATGTGACCCAGAGTCATGACTCGAAAGTCCCTTAAAATCCCCTGTACACTTGATCGCTTTTGATAGGGTTAGGTAGCACGTGAAAAGAACTTTCACAAATGATCAACTTTCTAGGAATGATAAGGTTAGGTAGTACCTACACATCAAGATCTTTCACAAATGATTAACTTTATTGCTGTTCTTGGTCTTAGTACCTATAGGGTTCGAAAACATATAAAATGGACTTCATAATTATTTGAGCAAAATAAGGGAAACAGGGGAATGTTTTTTTTCCCAATTAATGTTCGTATGTACTGATAAGAATAAAAAAATCCCTCAACCTATGAAAAATAAATAAAATAGATCCAGTACCTATGCAAGTCGGACATTTTTTTTTTTTTTTTTTTTTTTTTTTTTATTTTTATTCCTTCCCCAATTTACCAAGTTCAAATTGGAGGATGGATACCTAACCGCCAATCCTGATGATTTTAAATTTTTTTTTTTTTTTTTTTTTTTTTTTTTTTACAGGCCTGAACGTATCCATTACGCTAGATAAAATAATATAAAAAGTATCCCAACTCGCCTAAAAAAAACTAAGAATAGTCGATGTATGCTTGTAAATTAACGCCTTTTTTTTGTAAAGGGGGGGACAAAGGGAATAAAAAACGGTTTATTAATACTTCCAGGTAAAATATACAAAAAGCTTGGGATATCCATGATTCCTGGTCTTGTCGTTATTTCAATTAGTAAACCACTTTCTTAGAACTCACATCCATGATGGATTGGTCCACCGCATCTCCACCAGATTTAAGTTACAACCAAATCCCCCGCACAACCCGAGTACGGTCCCCAGAGGTCAGGGTAGGGGGGGGGGGGGGGGGGGGGGGGAGTCATTTTTGTGTGTTATCGGGTTTAGTATAGCGGACGATACTAACTACATACCTACATACGGAATTAGCTGTTAGTGATTTGATATTGACTGCTAGCCATCCCACAATTCATTTGGCATGAATATTAAAAACTTAGCTAGTTACAGCTAATTGTAGGGGGGGGGGGGGTGGGGGCACCACCCCCCCCCCAAAGTTATCAGGGCCTCTTACACTAGATAAAATTGGATTTCAGAATAATAATCCAAAACACCATTTTTTACTTTTATCCTATAGGAAGGAAAGTAATGTAATCGGGTCAAAATTTCGATGGTCAGTTTTTAGTGCCAAAACACGTTTTGAGGTCCCTAGAGCTTAAATCCAAAGTTTCAGCCATTGGTCCGTGTCTGTGTCTGTGTGTCCGTGTGTCTGTAAACAAAATATCTCGAGAACGGTAAGAGGTAGAGACTTGAAATTTGGTATGTAGCTGTCAAATGTGACAAGGATGCGACACGAAACTTTTGGTTAAGACCGGTGCTACGGTTGGCGGCATTTTACCGCTTTTTGGCGGTTTTTGGTGTAATTTAACAATATCTCGGGAACGGTATAAGCTAGAAACTTGAAATTTGGTATGTGGTTCACTAATGTGACAAGGATGCAACACAAAACGTTTGTTTGAGATGGTTGCTGCGCTTGGCGGTATTTTGACCGCTTTTGGACAGATTTCGACCGTTTTTTGGCGGTTTTCAGCTATAGCGACAAAACGGTTAGAGATATTGTAAAAGTTAGGATAAAAGAACACTCAGATAAGCATCATTCAATAGGATAAGGAAAGTCGTGTGATGTTCACACCAGATTTTTTACTTTCCTTATCCTATAGGAAGGAAAGTAATGTAATCGGGTCAAATTTTCGATGGTCAGTTTTTTATTTTAGTATGCATCTAGAAGGTTAAAATTGAAATAGTACGCAAGTTACCTACAGCTGAAGTGGAAACCATTTTTAAAATCCTTCTTTTTTTTAAGTGATTTTAATTATAATCTCTTCCCTGTCCTTTTAATTACGTAAGACGTATTATAGGTAGGTACTTTTTTTCTAATTTCATACGTACAGTCGTCTCATCTTGGACAAAAAAGTCTTTGTCGTAGAGCGATAAAATTTGGTATAGTCCGAGGACGCGACTGTGACAATTTGGTAAAGATCAGACAGTCACTCATCCAGATCCGAATACACCTGAGACACGATTTCCAAAGTTCAGTTTTGATAGGTTTTTTTAAGCTCGAAAAAAATTACGTCATGTCCGATTTTTACGTTACGAAACACGCGGATTTTGGCCGAGGAAATTCCGGACCAGAGGTCTACATCTTTCAGGAAAACTTGCGCTTTATTCAAGGATCAGAATGAGACCTTTTTTTTTGCTTTTTTAACTCATGTCCTTCCCGGAGAAATAACCACCTGAAAATTCTGAAAAACACACGTGATGCTAGAAAACTACCGACCGTGTGTGGGTGTCCTCGGGGATCTTGAATATTACGAATAACTTCATTGAGCGTTAATTATTGATCTGAAGCCAGCCACAGATTGATATTTTTTCTCCCGTGAAGCTGTTTACATTTTCTTTGGAAAAAGTTTTCCTCTGATTGGTTGAAATAAATCTTTTTTCCAGCGGAAAAATTCGTTTCCAAAGAACAAGTTAGCATGGTTGGTGGCGCGTCTGCCCTGTAAGCGCTAGGCCGCGGGTTCGATCCCCGCCCGGGGCGGATTTTATCCCGACGGGATAATGTTCGTTCTCGGAACGGCTGGCTTTCCTCCTTTTTGTCTTCCTTCTCTCTTCGATTTCGGGACGATAAGATCCTAGCAGTTACAGTTCCCTCTGTCAAACCTCTAAAAAAAAAAAAAAAAAAAAAAAAAAAAAAAATTAAAAAAAAACAACAACATTGCAAGGGCACCCCACACACGGTGAGTAGTTTTCTAGCATCACGTGTTTTTCAAGTAGTCCAGTAGTTATTTCTCCGGGAAGGACGTGAGTTAAAAAGGCAAAAAAGGTCTCATTCTGATACTTAATGGTCGATTTCGGCAGTTTAACTTCTGCATAAATCGAGTCCGCGGACTGAGCTATTTACAGTTGCTCAATTGCCAAATTATGAGCATTTTGCATTTTTTTTTTCTCCGCGGAGAGAGCTTTTTTTTCGCTCATTGAGCGAATTTGGGGACTGAGCCTAACATATATATATATGTTACCGGCACTCTATAGAATACCGAGGTATTTAAATAATTTTACGAATTGACCAGACAATTCGCGAGACTGCACGGTATGTGATTGATGTGACCCAGAGTCATGACTCGAAAGTCCCTTAAAATCCCCTGTACACTTGATCGCTTTTGATAGGGTTAGGTAGCACTCCGCGGAGAGAGCTTTTTTTTCGCTCATTGAGCGAATTTGGGAACTGAGCCTAACATATATATATATATGTTACCGGCACTCTATAGAATACCGAGGTATTTAAATAATTTTACGAATTGACCAGACAATTCGCGAGACTGCACGTGCTTTGTTTTGATTGTTTACGTTATTGTGGAAGGAAAAGGAAAAAAATCAAAATGAGTGATTCAGATACCTAAAGCCGATTACGATATTTTCCGTGACAAATTTTATAAAGAAATTAGTGATATCCGTGCTAAATCTTCTGCTGCTAACTGTACTTTTTTAAGCGAATGCAAATATCAAGTTTTTTTTAAAGAGGTTTGACAGAGGGAACTGTGACTGCTAGGGTCTTATCGTCCCGAAATCGAAGAGAGAAGGAAGACAGGATAGGAGGAAAGCCAGCCGTTCCGAGAACGAACATTATCCCATCAGGATAAAATCCGCCCTGGGCGGGAATCGAACCCGCGGCCTAGCGCTTACAAGGCAGACGCGCCACCAACGAAGCTAACTAGGCTGGCTATCAAAGTTTAGTTGCTGATGTTAAGACAATTAAGCGAGGAAAATTGAGAGAGCTGACAACCGGCTCTTCCGAGAACCGGAAGGAGCGTTATCATTCATCCAATCTAAAATAATAATAAAAAATCTGGCAAAGAGGGAGCTTCATTCGCAAAATAGAGGTTGAGAGGCAGGAGCTCTAACACTAGACTAAGTACCTATCTTTTGACCTAATTGTAAAAAAAAAAAAATCTGGTGTGAACAACACACGACTTTCCTTATCCTATTGAATGATGCCTATTTGAGTGTTTTTTTACCCTAACTTTTACAATATCTCTAACCGTTTTGTCGCTATAGCTGAAAACCCCCCAAAAACGGTCAAAATCTGTCCAAAAGCGGTCAAAATACCGCCAAGCGCAGCAACCATCTCAACCAAACGTTTTGTGTTGCATCCTTGTCACATTTGTGAACTACATACCAAATTTCAAGTCTCTAGCTTGTACCGTTCCCGAGATATTGTTAAATTACACCGAAAACCGCCAAAAAGCAGTAAAATGCCGCCAAGCGTTACACCGGTCTTAACCAAAAGTTTCGTGTCGCATCCTTGTCACATATGACATCTACATACCAAATTTCAAGTCTCTAGCTCTTACCGTTCTCGAGATATTTTGTTTACAGACAGACACACAGACACACACACGAATGGGAATGGCGAAACTTTGGATTTAGGCTCTAGGGCGGACC
>NW_007378367.1:106943-110900 GCF_000475195.1 Diaphorina citri | reverse complement strand
TTTAAAACTCTCAAAAAATTAGGAAGGGTTTGCCTTTTTTTTTTTTTTTTTTAAAAAAAAAAAAAAAAAAAAAAAAAAAAAATAGATTTATCAAGAACTATAACTCGCGATTGCCTGGTCTGATTTTGATGAAATTTGGTACCTACATATGTTCCTTGAATCAAGGCACGTCGCTGATTGAAATTTGAGGTCCCAGAAGTGAGCGGGGTCAGAACTGAGGGGGATTTTATGTTCTGCACGTTTCAGAGTCCAATAGGTGACTCATTTAAGACGTAGGTAGGTATCCCTTCGATTCTAATTCAATACATGTGAACCTAATTCAATACATGTGGTGTAGTGGTTAGCACGGTGGACTTCTGATCTGAAGGTTGGTGGTTCGAGTCCAAGTCAAGACACAAAATTTAGCGTAGTGTATTAAGCAGGGAACGAGATTTGTGACAATCATTTATGCTTAACACAATTAAAATTCCTCTGTTCTCTGTCCTTTTTATTACATAAGACGTATGTAGGTATCCCTTCTGTTCTAATTTAATACATGTGAATAAGCGTACCTTCTTCTCAGCTTGGGCAAAGAATCTGAGTGAGGTCTACAGTTCACAGAGCCACTAGTGACTTTATGGGTTATGAATGAGTCACCTATTGGACTCTGAAACGTGCAGAACATAAAATCCCCCTCAGTTCTGACCCCGCTCACTTCTGGGACCCCAACCCAAATTTCAATCAGCGACGTGCCTTGATTCAAGGAACATATGTACCAAATTTCATCAAAATCAGACCAGGCAATCGCGAGTTATAGCGGAACATACAGACAGACATCCAAACCAAATGCAAAACGGTCGAGTTAACCCTGAAAACTAATATCGTCCCTGAGTCTTGTCTTGAAGAAATGAAAACTGAAAACTAAAAGCGAGAGCAAAATTAAAACATAGGCCTCACTATCGTTCGGTCAAAAAGCCTAGGCAACTCATGTAATATATTACTATCGATTTCATTATACACATTGCCCAAAAACGCTAGGCATTCTATAGAACACCCTGGGTATTCTATAGAATGCCGGATTTATATACAATGCTGGTAACATATATATATATTACTGTATTAATTTCAGAAAAGTGTGGAAGTGATAAACGATAATGAGAACTTACGTCATGTTAAGGTAAATGTAGAAAATGGGTAATTTTGAAAAATTACCGGTGGTTCTTCACAATTACCAAACGTGCTGGTAAATGTAAGAAATTTTTCTAAATTTCTTACTTTTACCGGTTATTCTTTAAATTTCCGATTTTTCCCAGTACCTACAAAAAATAGGGAATCCAATGGTGAAAACCGCATCTTCCTAGCCCATCTAGAAGTGGGTTAGAATTAGTATGAGTGAGTGAGTGTTGTCGTTGCTGTTGTTGGTGTGTTGTTGTTGTTTGTTTTGTTGTTGGTGTGTTGTTGTTGTTGTTGTTGGTGTGTTGTTGTTGTTGTTGTTTGTTTTGTTGTTCGTGTTGTTTTTGGAGGAAAATTCATTTGGACCCCTTCCTTTTAAATTGCAAAATAATATTTCAGTTCTTCGAAATGTGCATAAAACCTAAACACTTTGGTCGTCTTTATCCAGGGGACTAATGAGTTTTTACGTATCCCCAAATTTCATGTCAAAAAACTTTTTCTTTAGATAGTGTTCTAAAGGTGTTTTACCAACTATTTTAGACTTACCTACTTTCATTCACATTCTTTATCAAACTTTGGTACTTATCTTCCGTATCCCCAAATTTCATGTCAAAAATCTTTTTCATTAGATAGTGTTCTAAAGGTGTTTTACCAACTATTTTAGACTTACCTACTTTCATTCACATTCTTTATCAAACTTTGGTACTTATCTTATACAATGCTGGTAACATATATATATTTTACTGTATTAATTTCAGAAAAGTGTGGAAGTGATAAACGATAATGAGAACTTACGTCATGTCATAGACGACACAAATAAGAAAATAACCAAGTTCATGT
This sequence comes from Diaphorina citri, assembly GCF_000475195.1. Classification (NCBI taxonomy): domain Eukaryota; kingdom Metazoa; phylum Arthropoda; class Insecta; order Hemiptera; family Psyllidae; genus Diaphorina; species Diaphorina citri. The sequence continues at coordinate 108,908 of NW_007378367.1, read as the reverse complement.
ATCGCGCTGGTCTGAATAATCCATGCAACTCTGATAAGCAACTGCATGCATTCCTCGAAACAGCAGATGACATTCAGAATCAATATTCAAGGCGTGCCATTCAACTTGAAACAGAAATAGACGTTCTCAAGCAACAAAAGAAAATGGCCAAAGACATTCTCAAAGAAATAAAGTTTTAATAATTAGGTAGGAAATTAGCGAAAAAGAACTTTACATACATACGTATATTACAATCAATTTACCTTACCTCTTTTTTCAAGTTTCTGTTATTACTTATTAGCTTATTAATTATTACTATAATGACCAGGGATCGGATTATATGTGTTACAATAAAAGTCCGACGAGCGGTAAATCCTATGATTCACCTGTAAAAACTAGGATTTATAAGATCGTTTGCTAAAAGTAAAAAAAAAAAAAAAAAAACTTCTTCGGACTTTTACCGGTTAATTTCGGTAAATCCTAAGCTTTCCCAATGCAACTTGGTAAATGTGCGAAATCATATCATTTCGGACTTTTACCAAGACACAGCGGGAAATAAGATTTGTCATACAGGGTGCGCCAGAAAAACACTGACCATGGCTCAGGGTAGGTAGGCCTCATCACTTCCAGCTTCCAACAAGGCTCTATGGGTCATTTTCCTAACTTCAGATTCGTTTCCGAGGAATGTCCAAAAAACCACCTTTTAAAAAAATGCTGACCAAGTGTCAGTTTTTAGGTCATAACTTTTTCATTTTAATCAATAAACTGTTTTTTTGTTAAAATCACGAGCCAGAGCACAAAATTTTGATCCGAATAGACATGATCTCCGATTTCCAAAGTTTAGGTTTGATGTGTTTTTTCAAGCTCGAAAAAGATTTACCTTGTTATGTCCGATTTTTACATTACGAAACACGCGGTTTTTGTCCGAAGAAATTTTGGAGCACAGTGCCCTGTTCCAATATTGTATAGATTTGTAAGTTACAAGTATAGTAACGGCCATCTTGAATTCTACAGAAAAAAAGCGTCCCAGAAAAAAGAAAAAAATATGATATGGAAGAGTATAGTAAACACTTGTAAAACTACAGTAGTAAGTTACCAAGGTAGAAAAAAGAAAAAAATATGATATGGAAGAGTATAGTAAACACTTGTAAAACTACAGTAGTAAGTTACCAAGGTAGAATTCGTGAATATTCTGTGAAGGTGTTTCTTTCTGTCCCAATATAATAAAATATTTTTACTAGGTAGATTTGTAAATATTAAGATTTTTTCTACCAATGAATCTACCTACTTTGGTAAACCATACTATGGAACTTTATGGAAGTAATTTTGTTGAGAATTTTTCAGTGTCCCAATATAATAAAATATTTTTACTAGGTAGATTTGTAAATAGTAAGATTTTTTCTACCAATGAATCTACCTACTTTGGTAAACCATACTATGGAACTTTATGGAAGTAATTTTGTTGAGAATTTTTCAGTTGTAATTTTTTTCATTTTTCTCCAGGGCCGGATTGGGTTTTCCCCCCATTTTGGCTTTTTTTTTAGCTCTTGGGAAAAATTTTGGGACCTATTTTTTTGGGAAGGGGGGGGGGTTATTTTCCGAGGACAATTACCTAATTTAAAAACTTTCCCCCCGCACACTACCCCTACTTCTAATCTACCCCCTACTCTTCTACCTCCTCCCCCTACTCCTAATCTACAGTACTGGGAAGAGCGGAGAATCCAATGGTGAAAACCGCATCTTCCTAGACCATCTAGAAGTGGGTTAGAATTAGTATGAGTAAGTGAGTCAGTGAGTCAGTGAGTGAGTCAGTTACACAGGGGGCTGTATATATTTAGGACTCGCACTTCGTGCTCGGGAGGGGGGCTTCGCCCCCCTCCACCCCCCCCGGGGTTCGCGCGTTCGCTTCGCGGGGTTGCGTATACGGTCGCGCTGCGCGCTCCCGGGGGCTTCGCGGGGTTGTGCATGCGGTCGCGCTGCGCGCTC
>NW_007378367.1:85548-106098 GCF_000475195.1 Diaphorina citri | reverse complement strand
TTTTGAAAAATTAATTGCCGAGCAAATAGTCTCTTTTTTGAATTATTTTGGACTCTTTTCCCCTAACCAATTCGGATTCCGGAAATCTCTATCAACAACGGATGCTGTTAATTTTTTTAATAAATTTATAGCCGCAGCATTCAATAACAAACAATATCTTCATGCTACTCTTTGTGACCTCTCACGAGCTTTTGAATGTTTGAACCACAATATTCTGCTGAATAAATTAAAACACTATAAATTCGACGTCACCAGCATAAAATTATTAAAATCATACTTCGTAGATAGAAAACAACAAGTTCAATTTGATGGCGAAAAGTCCACTCCTCGTAACATAGTAACAGGTATCCCAACCGGCTCAATCTTGGGACCGCTTTTATTTTTACTGTATATTAACGACCTTCCAGCAAATTTGCCCCAGAACGCCAAGGGTATGCTATTTGCTGATGATTCGACCTTATTTGTTAGCGGTTCTAGCTTGGAGTCGGTCCTTGTAATGAGCCGTGAATTGGTTGGTGGTGCGCAGGTGTGGTTCGATTCCAACAGACTCCATCTGAATCACAGTAAAACTCATCAAATTACCTTCTCTTTGCGTCCTATCGATTTATCTGACAATCCATCCCAGGTGAGACTTCTTGGCTTACTTGTTGACCCACACCTGACTTGGCAGCATCATATTGATAGTGTGTCAGATAAGCTGAATAGTCGCCTATTTCTCCTGTACCGACTTAAAAGAGAAGTATCATTTCCCTTGGCAGCATCATATTGATAGTGTGTCAGATAAGCTGAATAGTCGCCTATTTCTCCTGTACCGACTTAAAAGAGAAGTATCATTTCCCATCATATTGATAGTGTGTCAGATAAGCTGAATAGTCGCCTATTTCTCCTGTACCGACTTAAAAGAGAAGTATCATTTCCAACAATAAAAAATGCCTACTATGGGCTGTTTCATTCGTTACTGACCTATGGGTTACTCTTATGGGGCCATACATCTAGAGCTCTAGAACTATCAAGCGCGCCGGGAGGCGCGCGAACGTCAAGAGTTCGCAGCACCGCCCGGCCTATATTAACACGAAACAGAATTTCAGCGTTTTTCGGCATTTTTTTATATTACAAAAAAAAGGCTGTTCGCATAATTGCTGGACTCCCTTTTAATAGTCATCTGAAACCTTCTTTTATTGATTTGGAAATCTTAACTTTACCATCACTCTTTATCTTGCAGTGCGTTATGTACGTTAAAAACAACTTAAATCAGTATACATCATTTAGTAACGTACATGTACATAGTCACGATACCAGAAATAAAACCGACTTGGTACCTCAATTTCATCGAGTAGGTAAACAGTTCGAGAAACGGCCCAAATTACTTCGCTATTGCCATGTATAACAAAATACCCGAAAATAAAAGAGATATCTGTCAGTAAACCAATTTAAAAGATACATGGTAAATACCTTAAAGAGAAAAGCGTATATACTATAACTTTGATGAGTTCTTCTGTGATATTTGGGAGTGATCATTATGTAATCTACATGGTAAATACCTTAAAGAGAAAAGCGTATATACTATAACTTTGATGAGTTCTTCTGTGATATTTGGGAGTGATCATTATGTAATTCAATTCTAATCATCGCAGGTATATTTCAATAACATAGGTATATATTTTATTTTTTTAGCTCAGATTTTATACGGTAGGTAAGTTTTTTTTATATATCTCATTTTATTCCAGTCTTAAGTGCCTTTAATGTTCTTTGTCTTTTGTGTTTGACTTGTGTTTCACAATATTGTCTCGCACTTCGTGCTCGGGAGGGGGGCTTCGCCCCCCTCCACCCCCCGGGGGCTTCGCGTGTTCGCTACGCGGAGTTCAGAGTTGTGATTCTCAGATTGAGCCGCCCTGTCAACTACTTCATTTCCTGTTATACCGCAATGCGATGGACACCAAAGGAAGCGTAGAATCACCTCAACCGATTTCAGTTGTAGCCACAGTTGGTATATGCGATTTACTAAAGGATTGTTGTTGGATTTTACATTCTTGATAGCACACAGGGAACTTTTAGAGTCGCTTACAATTAGATATTGAGGAGAAGGCGAAGGTAACTGAGTGATTTTTTCCATACACTGCACAATGGCGAGTAATTCAGCAGTATAGATCGATATAATAGGACTTAGTTTGATGGAACACACTTCATCACCTATACTATATGCGCAACTAGCAGAGTCGACAGTTTTTGAACCGTCAGTGAAACAGAGTGTATGGTCTTTGTACACGTTGTTGATGACATCCATGAACTCTTTTCGGAAAATCACCGCTGAAGTATCAGATTTGTTGGAGGCTGATAAAGTACAGTCAACAGAAGGGAAAGGAACAGACCATGGTGGAACAGGCGGAAGGTAAGGCTCGATTTTACAGGTTGACAGGTGAGACGCGAATACATCTAACTTGCGAAAACGACAAGCTAATGGCAGCGGTTTCTTGGTTGTTTGAAATAAAAGATTTGGAACATCCTGGAGGAGGATTTTGTGAGCGGGATTAAGCGGACAAGCGGAGATCTTTGTAACATAGTTCATGACAAGTTTCATGCGTCTGATAAACAACGGGGGAATGTCCGATTCCACATATAGACTGGGAACTGGACTGGTCCGGTAGGCACCTGTAGCAATTCTTATACCCGCGTGATGGACAGGGTTCAACTTTGACAGGACGTGATCTTTAGCCGAACCGTAGACCGCCGAACCATAATCTAAAATGGGAAGAACATAGGATTTGTAAAATCTAATGAGGCTGGCTGAATGGATACCGATGTTTTTGTTACATACCATCTTTAGTGCATTGAGAGCTTTTAGGGCTTTTTCTTTGGTATAGTTAATATGGGGAACCCAGGTCAATTTGCTATCCCATATGAGACCGAGAAATTTAGTTGTGTTTGAAAAGTTAAGCTGGCGACCAGCAAAGGTAAGAACAGGTGTAGTACTATTACGTAACCTATTGAAGTTAACACAAATCGATTTCTCAGGTGAGAAAGTTACCCCATTTAGGTCAGCCCAATTTTTCAGAAGATTCAAAGTAGATTGTAAGCGGGGGACAATATTGTTCACAGTTTTACCTCTTGCAATTATCAAGAGATCGTCTATAAAGAGAACACTTCTAATAGGCAACTTTATGGTGTCAAAAACATCATTCATAAACAAAATAAAGAGCAAGGGACTCAACGAACTCCCTTGGGGTATACCATTATCTAGACTTTTTTTCACTGAAATTAATCCATTGCATTTCACACGTATTGTCCTTCCAGATAAGAAAAGTGAGAGATATCTCAGAAGGTTACCGTTCACACCAAACGAATGCAAGGTTTTGAGGATCTTATATCTCCACGTAAGGTCAAAGGCCTTTTGAATGTCGAAGAAGATTCCAATTGTATTTTCCTTATTTAAAAGGCCTTTGGTGACCTCATTCTCTAATAACAAGAGATTGTCAATGGTGGATCTCTTTTGGCGGCCACCACTTTGCCGGGGATTAAGAAAACCAAGTTTTTCCACCGTCCAAGACAACCTCTTATTTGCCATTTTCTCCAAAACTTTACCTAGGCAATTCAATAGTGAAATAGGTCTATAACTAGAGCAACAAGTAGCATCTTTACCAGGTTTAAGGAGAGGAACTATCAAAGCTTCCCTCCAGTTGGAAGGAAATAAACCACTTACCCAGATGAAGTTATAAATCTCTAATAGCTTGTCCAATGCAGACGTAGGTAGCTTTTGAATCATAATGAAGGATATACCGTCTGGGCCTGCTGCTTTGGACGAGCAAGACATAAGAGAGGAGATCATTTCATCATAAGCGAATGGAGAATTATACTCAGCATCATATTGGGTATCTATCGGAATGACATTACCTTCACATTGTTCCTTGTGGCTCAAAAATACATCTGAGTAATTATTGTTAGATGAAACATTGGTAAAATGAGTGACCAACGTGTTAGACATGGAGGCAGAGTCAAATAATAACTTAGTGGGATCAGAAAGATCCCGCAAAGCCTTAATATGACGGGGAGTATACTTCCCCCGCAACTTACCCATCTTATGGAACATCTCACCAGGTGTAGTGGAACTGTCGATAGAGGAAACAAAATTCGACCAACCCTCCCGTCTTTTGCGTTTCATCATTTGACGGGCAACAGCCCTAGCCCGCTTGAATGCGATGGTATTATCGAGAGTGGGGTGTCTTCTGGCCAATCTAAGACATTTACGCCTATTCCTGATAGCGGCCTTCAACTCGTCGTCCCACCATGGAATAGGGAATTTGTTAGTTGGTAACCGTTTTTTAGGAATTGCAAGATCAGCTGCATGAAGTATTGCACGGTTAACTACAGAAATAACATTGTCTATGTCAGGTTCATTATCGCCGTCACATATCAATGTGACTGAATCAAAATCTATACTAGACTGATATAACTCCCAGTTTGCCTTGTCAAAGTTCCAAATCACCGTATCAGAAGGCATGGGAGAAATGGAAGGAGCCTGATAGGATATAAGTATAGGATAATGATCAGATGACGAGAGATCATCAGTGACCGTCCATGTTGTATCCGGAAATAAGTCGGAAGAGCAAAAAGAAAGATCTATGCAAGAAAGAGAGTTATGTGTCAGATTATAGTGAGTGGGTTCCCCTGTATTCAAAAGATGAACATCAAGAGAATTACTCACAAATTTTTCCAATTCTTTTCCACGAGTGTCAATCTTCCTATCACCCCATAGAGGATTGTGGGCGTTAAAATCGCCCAATATGAAAAACGGAGAGGGTAACTGATGAAGAATATTGACTAAATCGGCTTCAGTATAGTGATACGATTGGGGTGGTGTATAGATGTTACAGACAGTAACAGGTCTAGGAATATTTGGAAATTTTATCTGAACTCCAACGCACTGCAAATTTGATGTTATATTGATCTGCTTTGAATAGCAAGTGTTGTGAACTAAAATACAAACCCCACCAGATGCTATTAAACCATCGCTAAAATCGCGTCTGTATACATCGTAATTTTTAAAAACAAAAGTTTTGGTCTCCAAGAGATGTGTTTCTTGTAAACAAATAGATATGTGAAGATGAGACAGCACATTCAGTGGTCCAGTATGAGAATCAGTTGATTTTTTATGTTGACTCTGGCTGCACGGATCATATTGTCAACACCAATGCACACTTTGAGAACTATGTGAAATTGAAAAACCCTATCCCTATATCAGTTGCCAAGGAGGGAGAGGCAATGTATGCCATTGGAATTGGTACAATTCATGGAAAAATCTTTTGTGACAAAGGCATCAGCAATTCATGTAAGTTGAAAAATGTATTTTTTGTTCCTACGGGACGTAGGAATTTGCTGTCAGTCAAAAAGATAACCGAACATGGTAATGTTGTTACTTTCACAAAAGGTGAAGCAAGAATTTACAATAATAAGAAGAAACTGATTGGTGTTGGTAAAGAGACCAACTTATTTGAGTTGACAATTCATGTTGAACCTAAAAATTATGAAAGTAATGTTGCAATAGATGAACTATGGCATAAACGTTTTGGCCATATTAGTTATCATGGTTTGAACCAAATCAAAAGGAAATCTTTGGTGAATGGAATGGACATTTCCAATGATGTTGATACCTCCAAATCATGTGAAGCATGTATTCAAGGTAAGATGAATAGATTACCATTTGGAAGTAGAAGAAGAGCCAAAGATGTGTTGGAGATTATTCATAGTGATGTTTGTGGACCAATCACTCCTGTATCCATAAATGATCACAGGTACTTTGTTACGTTCATGGAGGACTACACACACTTCTGTGTGGTGTATATGATGAAAACCTCACTCCTGTATCCATAAATGATCACAGGTACTTTGTTACGTTCATGGAGGACTACACACACTTCTGTGTGGTGTATATGATGAAAACAAAGGATGAAGTGTTATCCAAGTTCAAAGACTATTACAACATGACCAAGGCAAAATTCAATCGGACCATTCAAAAGTTGAGGTGTGACAATGGTGGGGAGTACACAGGAAAATTATTCCTGTGGTTTATTTGTGAACTACATACCAAATTTCAAGTCTCTAGCTTATACCGTTCCCGAGATATTGTTAAATTACACCGAAAAGCGGTAAAATGCCGCCAACCGTTGCACCGGTCTTAACCAAAAGTTTCGTGTTGCATCCTTGTCACACTTGACAGCTACATACCAAATTTCAAGTCTCTAGCTTTTACCGTTCTCGACCATGACCAAGGCAAAATTCAATCGGACCATTCAAAAGTTGAGGTGTGACAATGGTGGGGAGTACACAGGAAAATTATTCCTGTGGTTTTAGACAATACTATCCCGTAGGTACACTCCACAGCAGAATGGAAAGTCAGAGCGATTGAACAGAAGTATCATGGACAAGGCCAGGACAATGGTTGCTGATTCTGGTGTTGATAAATCATTATGGAATGAAGCCGTATGTGCTGCAGTATATGCGTTAAACCGCAGTCCAACAAATAGCCTAGATGACAATATAACCCCAGCTGAAATGTGGTATTCTGAGAAACCAAATGTGAAAAATTTAAAGGTATTTGGTTGCCTAGCTTATTATTATATTCCAAAAGAGAAAAGACTAAAACTTGATGTTAAAAGTGGCAAAGGTATTTTTGTAGGCTATTATCTCAGTGGTTATAGGATTTATGATTTAGAAACTAAGAAAGTCATTGTATCTAGGGATGTTAAATTTGATGAGTTGATTTTTCCCTGCAAAATAAGCACCATTATTCCTGATCATCAAAGTGAAGATGATGAATTGTATTCTGATAATGTAAATCAATGTATTGAAATTGATAAAACTGTATGTAAGGACAGAATAGAAAATTCTGAGTTACCTAATAAGAGACAGGTTAAGTTACCTTCAAAATTCCAAGATTTTGAAATGGATCATATGGCTTTCTGTGGTTTGAATTTTGTAGAAAATATTCCCAATTCTTATGAAGGAGCTTTGTCAAGCAATGATAGTACACAATGGTTAGGAGCTATTCAAAAGGAATTAGATTCTATCAAGAGTAACTCAACATGGGAAATAGTTGAAAAACCAGAAGGTGAAAAGATTTTGGAAACAAAGTGGGTTTTTGTTAGAAAAAACAATGAGGAAGGTCAAGAAAGTTACAAAGCTAGACTTGTTGTAAGAGGTTTTGCTCAGAGTAAAGATTCTATTAACTATGATGAAATTTATTCCCCAGTTGCTAAATTAAGTACCATCAGAACTCTTTTAGCATATTTCTCAATACCCTCTAGGTTGTAATACCTATTAGTTTTTAGCAAGGGAGGGTATTGAGAAATATGCTAAAAACTCGTATATCGATTCGATTATCGATACTTAGGTGTTTTTCCTGATGTGTTGAAGGGTTCTACAATTGTTCCCTTGTTTAAACAAGGCCCGCCGTTCCCCCAACCCACAACCTGTTAAATTTGAATGGGGAAAAAAGACTAACTCTTCGAACTTCTGATTAGAACTTGGAATATTTATAAACTTAATGTTTATTGATATTTGATGCAGGTTATTTAACACTCACAAACAAAGGTCTCTTATTGAAACTTATTAGGTCTTTACTTATTACAAAGTACTTGGAAAAATCACTGGGTCTCCTTCTAAAATAGTAAATAGAAAACCATACCGTTTTAGCCCTTTACAACAGGAAGCGGCGAGAAAAATTATAGATGAACTTCTTGAGGCTAAGGTTATTGAACCTAGTACGTCTGAGTTTGCCAGTCCTGCGTTACTAGTTCCTAAAAAGACAGGTGGCTTTAGAATGTGTGTCGACTATAGAGCTCTCAATGAAAACACGGTTCCTATCCGCTTTCCTCTACCTCTCATTGAAGATCAAATTTCTCGTTTGAAGGGAGCCAAGTTTTTCATATGTTTAGATATGGCTTCAGGTTACAATCAGATCCCAGTTAACTCTGATTCCGTTGAAAAAACAGCTTTTGTGACGTTCCACGGTTCCTGGCAATATTTAGCCATGCCGTTTGGATTACGAAATTCAGCTCCCGTTTTCCAACGAGCTGTAATGCAAGCTTTAGGAAATTTAGCTCACGAATATGTAGTCGTCTATATGGATGATATTCTCATCATAGCTGAGACAGTTGCTCAAGCTCTCGAAAGATTAGAGAGAACGCTATCAGCCCTCACTAAGGCAGGTTTTACAATGAATCTGTCCAAATGTTCCTTTATTGTTCCCCGCGTCTCGTACCTAGGATATGAGATAGAGAACGGAAAAATCCGTCCTAATGAGAAGAAGATAGAAGCCTTATCCCGACTTCCTCCACCGAAAACAGTTCAATCAGTTCAACAGTTCTTAGGTCTTGCTTCCTATTTTAGAAAATTCGTTAGAAACTTCTCTCAATTAGCGGCCCCATTGTTCAGATTGATTAGTGGTCCTCGACCTAATAAGGGTTCCAAATCCATAGATTGGCAACCGGAACATGAAGTGGTGAGACAAAAGATAATTTCGATTCTGACCAGTAGTCCGGTATTGAGGATATTCGATCCAAATTTACCCATAGAATTACATACAGATGCTTCTAGTGTAGGATATAAGTAAATCCTTTCTTTTTTTTTTTCTTTTTAAACCTGAACGGCTTCAATGAATCGGTTAGATTGGTTCGGTAGGTAGGTACCTACTTACTTAAACCTATGAACCTACCGTGTTTTTAACGAGTACTTACCTAAGTACGGGAGATTTGTAAATTCGATAGGTTCTTTTTATTGAGGTCGCTGACTTGGACTGGGGTTTTGGTTGGAAATCTAATTACCGGCTCGGTTAACGTTTAACGCCTCACCATTTTCATTCTGGTCATGGTGTATGGTTAATACGTATGGTACCTGTTTTTAGTGCATTAATGCCGCTATACTTATTACGCAGCTATTATTTTAGAGATATATGTATGTAATTAGACAGGTAGGTAGATTGGTTCAAACACAAATTGGTGCTTGGTGGGTACGTGAACAGCAATGTACGTTATTTTTCTCCTCATAGTGACTCTGACGTCTACTTTTTCTCCAAAATCACTTGAAGGAGAAGACAATAGGAACAGGATTTGGCTCAACATACAGACATTTTATAAACATACTTATTGTAATAGGGAGTAAGAAAGTGGAGTCTTTCCCCATTTGTATGAAATATAATTTCACAGTCTAATTTCACATTTTACAAGAGTTTCTAGGTAGGTACCAAAAACAAGGAAGATTCCCACCGAGAAAGCTATTTTGCTTTGTTGTTGTTGCTGCTGCTTTTATACCTAGGTACTTCATGTACATAATCATGTGACTAGGACACTGGGACTAGGTGACAAGTAGGTACCTAAATGACATTTGACATTTAAGATTTTAAGAGTAATTATAAAACACTTTCATTGTTCCATAATATCATGACAAAATTATTTTGAATTTTATATTATCTTATATGAATTTTATATAGAAATAATTGACCATTGTACAATGTACTTCAATGTATTTCATGTGCAAATAAAACATATTCTATTCTATTCTATTCTATTCTATTCTATTCTCCCTTTCCTCCCCCCTCCAGATAAAAGCAGGGGTCCCTCAAGGGTCTGTATTGGGTCCCCTTCTTTTCCTTCTCTTCATCAATGACATCACCTCAGCAGATCCTTCGGCTTTCCTGACTCTGTTTGCTGACGACACCACTGTACTGGTGAGTTCTCACGATCGTGATAGTGTCTTCAGAAGATCTGCGGAGGTGATGTCAAAGATTCAAACCTGGTTTCAAACCAATAAACTCCATCTAGGTAAATGAAGGGAAAACATCCTACCTTTACTTCAACTCTTCCTCCACTCCCCTCTCCCCCATCATAATCCCTGGCCTTTCAATTTCTCCCTCCACAGAGGTCAAGTTCTTGGGACTTGTAGTGGACTGCAAACTAAAATGGCAACTCCATCTTCAACAACTCCACTCTAAACTTTTAACAGCCATATTTGCAGTCCGCTCGGTACGAAAGAATGTTGACTCCTGTACTGCTCTCCTATCTTATCATTCCTATTTCCATAGTCTGATAAGCTATGCCATAGTGTTCTGGGGATTCACCAACATAGAATTCAGTGGAAACTTGAAGAAAAATCGAATTGAAAAAATAGTAGTTTTTAAAGAGATACAAAAAAATCTTTTTCTCAAGCCTCTGGTTGTCTTTGAGGGAGGGTTTTACCAAAACAAGGAATCTTATATTTTAGTAAATTTTGTGTTCTTTTCAATGGTACAATCAGTTTTTTATTATCTTTATTGGTTTAAGATATAAAGGCGTTTTAAGTTGACGAGGTATGAAAAATGTCGAAAAACAGGAAATCCTTCATAACTCCGCCCCTGTTGAAAATCGGATCTGTCCAGATAGCTTTTTCTGGTAGCCCTTTAGGTCCTACATCAACCCTCAAGCGTTGTACAGTCGTTCGCGGGACACCCTGTATATTGTATTATGAAATAAAGAGATGTAAATGTTAAAAAAAAAGATAACATGATTAGTCCAAAATAACAACACTGGACTTTCCAAATACACTGGACTACTGGACTGTCCAAAAACACTGGACTATAAAAAGGCTAAAAAGGCCATGTCAACTTTTGAAACTATTGTTTTATTTACTGCTCTCTGCTAGATACAGTTTGAAATAGTCAAAAGGTTATGGGCCCAGTGTTTGTAAAAAGTCCAGTGTATTTGGAATCTCCAGTGTATCTGGTATGTAAAATTACTTCAGTGTATCTGGTATGTAAATTTACTCAAGTATATTGAAAGTCCAGTGTTTTTGGACAGTCCAGTATTCCAGTGTTTTTGGACATAAAAAGGCTAAAAAGGCCATGTCAACTTTTGAAACTATTGTTTTATTTACTGCTCTCTGCTAGATACAGTTTGAAATAGTCAAAAGCATCTACTCCAAGCCTGCAGAACTATTCTAATCTCACTCTTTCTTCTCAGCCTAAACCACTGGACCGATTTTGATGGTTGATGGCTCATTTTTTTTCTCGTGAGTGGTAGCTGTGTCTTTTCATATTTTCAAGGCCCCCAAAGGACCCTTCGGCTTTAAATTTGATAAAAGACTGATTTTCTTCTCATAATATTGGGTTTTAACTTATAAGGTGATAGTTTTAAAAGTTGGTTAGGCCTTAGGACCAGTGCTATGTATTAGGGATAGCAATCCCGCAGGCTTTTGAATCCCGCGATATAATAACATATAATTTCTGATTTCAATAGACACAAAGGGCGTATTTGGCCTTTCTGTTTTTCTTCTAAAACGCCGGGTTTTACCTGATGAGGTGATACATAATATCCAAAGTTGGGTAGGACCAGCTACATGAAAGTTAAACCCAATGATGTTATTATGGTATTTTTCACTCGGAAATGTTCGGAACTTACCAAAACTTACCCAATGATGTTATTACGGCATTTTTCACTCGGAAATGGTCGGAACTTACTAAAACTTACCGAAAGATATTACCATCGATTTAATTTTAAAGCATTGCACGCCGCCAATGCAGTAAAGCAGAAGTGAGATTAGAGGAAAGAGGAGTGTAATGAGGGGAAAGAAAGGTAGGTGGCACGCCGCCAATGCAGTGAAGCAGAAGTAATATTAGAGGAATCCATCTTCATCCTGCAGAAAAGGGCTGTAAGGGCGGTCTTTGGCCTTTGGCATTGGTCAAATGGCCGAAGTGTGTCCTGCAAACCCCTGTTCCTGCAGCATAAAATACTGACCGTGTACGCCCAAGCTATCCTGGATACTCTTCTGCTGATCCATAAACTCTCCTCCTCACTTCCTAGACACAGAAATGTCCATCAGCATGATACACGAAATAGAAATCAAATTCTCATTTCGAGAAATATGCTGATGGACAAGTCTTTTCTAAAACAGGGAATAACTCTCTACAACAAACTTCCTCCAGCTGTCAGGGAAATGAGGGAGGAGATGTTTAAATCAACCCTTAAAGAGTACCTTCTAAATCTTGCTCCTTATTACAGCATTGAGGAGTTCCAGGGTGACTTGGTTACTCATGTTCACGGTCAGTCTACCTAACATCTATATTCACTCTTCTTCTTCTTCTTCCCCTTCTTGTTCTTCCCCTTCTTCTTCCCCTTCTTCTTCTTCTTCTTGGCGTTCGTTCGTTCGCCGTTCGTTCGTTCGTTCAACACTATCAGAATCCTGTGTACAGTAATAAAAGAGAGGTACCATACCAACTAAGGCGACAGCAGGAATTCGAAAGCAGTTCTGTATATACGAAGTATGGTGAACGATTATTGTCCTACACAGTACCTAAATTATTAAACCGATACCAAGCAGAAATAAACCAAGAAGAACATCCGAAATCTGTCAAAACAAAACTAAAAAGAATAATCACTGAAGAAGAGCTTTAGAAAGAAAAAGGAAGAAACAAAAAAAAAATCCAAAATGCCTACCTGAGTACCTACAGATCAACATGAAAAATTAAAAACCACCGAGCAACAATAAGAACATGAGAAGAGGAAAAACCATCTCTAAAGAAGTTGTTTTATTAGCTTAGGAGATGTATCATGTTTATTATTACGAGCAACAATAAGAACATGAGAAGAGGAAAAACCATCTCTAAAGAAGTTGTTTTATTAGCTTAGGAGATGTATCATGTTTATTATTAATTGTAAAAATAAAATGTTACAATGTTTCAATTCAATTCTTCCCCTTCTTCTTCTTTTTCTTCCTCCCCATATTCTTTTTCCTCTTTCTCCTCCTCCTCCTCCTCTTATCAAAGAAGATCAAACTTACAAAACAGAGAGAAATGTATTATGCCGGGAATATAAATAAATTTATGTAAAAGAATCAATGAACAGAGGTGAACTTGATAGGGAGCTCATCGCTTGCTCTGAAAAGAGGTCTACTTTTTGACCAACCTCAGTGGTGCAGTTTGTTGTTAGCACGATGGACTTTGAATCTGAAGGTTGGTGGTTTTCCTTTACGCTCGTCACATTTCAGTTGTTGCTCTCTGTATTCATTATGTTTGTAATTCTGTATTGATATGTAATTTCCATGTAAAATTGTAAAACAAGCAAACGTACATTTGTACAAATAAATGCTTTTTACCTCACGTCCTTCCCAGCGAAATAAAATTAAAATTTGGTCCCGCACAAGCAAACGTACATTTGTACAAATAAATGCTTTTTACCTCACGTCCTTCCCAGCGAAATAAAATTAAAATTTGGTCCCGCAAAAAAATCCCTTATTATATCCCACGAAATAATTCTAAAAGGCGAAAAAAACTTTCGCAAATGATAAGATTGAATGATATGGTTAGGTAGCTCGTGAAAAGAACTTTCACAAATAATAAACTTTCTGGGAATGATAGGGTTAGGTAGCACGAGTTAAGTAATGGCCCATATGCCCTCATATTTAACCATTCAAAGTGTCAACTCTTTTCTAACAGGTCTATTTCAAATATTAGAATACGTAAACAAACCAAGGATCATACCTAAGATTTGACATCTCTTTCTTTTCAAGTCATAAAAGCCCTCGAAGGAAGCGATCCCCAAATCTCAAGTATCACTAATGTACCAGTATTACCTAGGTAATTTTCTCAGTTGAATATTTTCTTCTGCTCCTCTACACTTCTGCTTTGTTCATGAAATGTTTGTACTCTTCTACGCTGATGAAATGAAATTTTGAAATGCATGTACACTTATGAGGAGAATGTTTTTATACTGGAACGCAATTTTTACTTGAAAAATGTTACTGGATTCACTGTCTTTTATAAAATGTCTATCTGGAACTGTCTCTTACCCAAAGTGGGTAACCACGCTCTGCTACCAAACAAGCTGTGGGGTTTTTCCGGCCTTCTTCTTCCTAACCCGCCGTTCCCCCAACCCACAACCTGTTAAATTTGAATGGGGAAAAAAGACTAACTCTTCGAACTTCTGATTAGAACTTGGAATATTTTTACACATAAAGTTTATTGATATTTTCAGACAGGTTATTTAACACTCACAAACAAAGGTCTCTTATTGAAACTTATAGTTTTTGGACAGTCCAGTAGTCCAGTGTTTTTGGACAGTCCAGTAGTCCAGTGTATTTGGAAAGTCCAGTGTTGTTATTTTGGACTAATCATGTTATCCAAGATGAATATGAACATGCCATTGTTCAATGGTGAAGGATTCAATTCCTGGAAGTTCAGAATGGAGAACCTTCTTTCAGAACAGGGGGTGTTGGGAGCTATAAACTCGAAAGATTTCACCACTGTTGGCACAACTGCTGAAATAGAGAAAGCTGTAAAGCTTGATTGTAAAGCAAAGAACCTAATCGTTCAATGTGTTGGGGATTCACAGCTGAACTCTTTGCGAAACAAAACAAGTGCATATGAAATGTGGGTGACTCTGGTTAATAATTTTGAAAAGAAGGGATTGTGTGGCAAATTGATTGTAGGTAAAGAGAAAATTATTCTCAATCAAAATGAAGCCTGACGAAAATCTTGAAATGTATATCACTAGGTTTGAAAACCTACTCAATGAACTTAGGTCAATTGACAGTAAAGATATGTCAGATGAAGATATGATATGTCTTCTGCTCATGGGACTTACTCCCAAGTACGACATCATTGTCTCCGTTATTGAAAATATGGAAAGCTCAGAACTCTCTTATGAAATTGTCAAGAGAAAGCTCAAAAATGTAGATGAAAAGACGGAGGGAGCTTCCATGGACAAAAGGTCAAATTTAGATCAAATGGTGTTTCACACCAACAAGACAAAAGTGTGTCATTATTGTAAAAAAGCTGGTCATATAAAAAAAAGATTGTTATACATATAAGAACCAACAGAAGTTCAAGTCTAAATTCAACAAAAATCATAGTTTCTCACGATCGTGACAGTGTCTTCAGAAGATCTGCGGAGGTGATGTCAAAGATTCAAACCTGGTTTCAAACCAATAAACTCCATCTAGGTTCTCTAACTTTGGATCTCACAAAAAACTATAACTGAATACAAAACTAAAATTTCCTACAAAGGCTTGAAGGGTTCCGAAATCTTTCTCCTACAAAAACGGGCACTGAGGGCTGTCTTTGGGTTCGGGAGGCGCGACTCCTGCAGAACCCTGTTCAAGGATAGTAATATCCTGACACTGTACGGACAGGTGATCTGGACTCTTGCGTCCTCATTCATAAATTGCAGAACACTCTTTCCCGACACTCTGATAGCCACCACTATCCTACCCGTATCCGAGATAATATTGTTATAATTATAAGTCGGGAAAGAATGTTCGGCAATTCTGTGTTATTGGTACTTAACACTCATCAAAACCAGAAAATACATCGAAGGGGAAATGTTATTTACTTACACAAATTGCAATTTTGTCAGGACATGTCCTGAAAAATGGGCTGTGCTCACATAGGTCCTAAGAAGCGGGGTGGGAACCGCGCACCGGTGTTGCCAGATGTACATTGTACCTATCATTTCTCCAGGCTATACTTCCCGTCCTTTCCCGCCAGTTACGTGTTTTGTTTTGAAGGTCTCGAGTATAAAACATTGAGATCGCCTAGGGGTCCGGATGTTGTTTACATTTTCAAGCAACCTTATTGGTGCTGGTGCAGAGCTAGTTGTGTTTCCTAACCTCGCTGTAACCTCGCTGGATGCTCCAATCAGAATAGAGAAAAATGCCGGACACCTAGACACTCCCTAAAACATTTGGTGCTGCGTTTGGCGGTATTTTACCGCTTTTTGGCGGTTTTCGGTGTAATTTAACAATATCTCGGGAACGGTGACAGCTAGAGACTTGAAATTTAGTATGTAGATGTCAAATGTGACAAGAATGCGACTCAAAAACCGCTTTTTGGTGGTTTTGGGTGTAATTTAACAATATCTTGGAAACGGTATGGGCTAGAGACTTGAAATTTAGCATGTAGATGTCAAATGTAACAAGGATGCGACACGAAACTTTTGATTAAGATAGGTGCTGCGGTTGGCGGTATTTTACCGCTTTTTGGCGGTTTTATGTGTAATTTAACAATATCTCGGGAACGGTAACAGCTAGACTTGAAATTTAGTATGTAGATGTCAAATGTGACAAGAATGCGACTCAAAACTTTTGGTTAAGATAGGTGCTGCATTTGGCGATATTTTACCGCTTATTGGTGGTTTTGGGTGTAATATAACAATATCTTTGAAACGGTATGGGCTAGAGACTTGAAATTTAGTATATAGATGTCAAATGTGACAAGAATGCGACTCAAAACTTTTGATTAAGATAGGTGCTGCGTTTGGTGATATTTTACCGCTTATTGGTGGTTTTGGGTGTAATTTAACAATATCTCGGGAACGGTAACAGCTAGAGACTTGAAATTTATAGTAAAGTATGGAACAACATTTAAACCAAGTCCTGTATTATAAGTCCTATAATACGGGCTTTCGAGAAGTTCCTATAAAATCAACTCCAAAGACTGGCTGTTCATTTTTAAATTAATTCTTACTGATATCTTTCGGTGAAACGACCATCTTTACAATTTGGCTTTAATAGAGGCAATTTCCCTGTATTACAGGACTTATAAGATTCATGAAACAGGGCCCAGAACTCGTTTGATAAGAAGTAGTTTATTACCAAAATTACTCGAAGATATTTGCGGATTTTTCCTGGAAGAAAACAATAGAAGATTTGCGAAAATTAAAATCAAAGAGAAACTTGTTGAAGTAAATACCAATAACAATTGAAAATTGAAGTATGTAGGTACATACACACAGTGCATTCATAAATTCCCCCCCACCTTAATTTTTGAACTGATGAATTTAGATACCTGAAATTTTGTATACAAATCTGTATTTACCTCTAGTTTCTTATAGGCTATGTAAAATTCAGGGACTTTTTCAGGGTCGGCCCCAGGGGTGCCAACTTTAAAATCTTAAACAAGAACCCCATATTTGTGATACATCGTATCAAAGGTCTTAAAGAACGTAGTACATTGGTACAAGTTTGAGATCGATCCGATTACCAGGGCCGGAGTTATAGTCCTTTAAAATTTTCATTTTCCCATGTTCTCCCGCCAATAGGGGAAGCACCAAAAATAAGAAATTCATATCAATTGGTGATTTGTGCTTCAAATAGGTCCCACTAATGGTTCATATTGAAATCCAGAACCAAAAATGAAATTTAGACTTCCGGCCCAGATGGCCTCCGGGGTTGAAAAAGGATGTTTCGAAAATGGTTCATATTGAAATCCAGAACCAAAAATGAAATTTAGACTTCCGGCCCAGATGGCCTCCGGGGTTGAAAAAGGATGTTTCGAAATCTAGGCGCACGGCAGTGCGCCAGGCCAAGTAAATATTACAAGTACTCTTTAGAAAAAAAATAATAATAATAATAATAATAATAATGATAAAAAGACAAAACCACTCACAATATCAATTGGAAATCGTGTCTCAGGTGTATTCGGATCAAAATATTGTGCTCTGGCTCGTGGTTTTAACAGTTTGTCGATTAAAATGAAAAAAGTTATGACCTGAAAACTAACACAAGGTCTGAAATTTTTTGAAAAGTGGTTTTTGGACTTTACTCGGAAACGAAGCCGAAGTTAGGAAAATGACCCACAGAACCTAGTTGGAAATGATGAGATTTACCTACCCTGAGCCGTTGTCAGTGTTTTTATGGGGCACCCTGTACATTATGTGTATATTTTTTCTCTCATGAAATTACCTAGGTACCTACCTACCTACCTACATACTTGGATTTTTTCAACCCTATTATGTTTACCTATACTAAATTACCTATCGTATGTTTCAACGGTCAAACTTTCTTGAATCGCACGAGTTTCTTTTTAACTATTTAATTGTTGAAATATTATCTAGATGTTACGTATGTACTTATGGTTTTGGGGGGCCTATTTCCGTAACTTCTTTGATATCCTGAACCGTTTTGTCAGTAGGTAGAGCCGAAAATCGTCAAAAAGGGACCGTAAAATTGCTGCACGCTGCATGGACCTTAACTCCTAACCAAAATGTTTTGTACCCCCAGAAGGTTGCTCATTTGTAAAAGTTCTCTTTGAATGCTCGACAAAAAGGCCATCACTCCGGCCCTGGTTGTCGGATCGAGCTCAAACTTATACTAATGTACTACGTTATTTAAGACCTTGGATATGATGTATCACAAATAGGGGGTTCTCATTTAAGATTTTTAAAGTTGGCCCCCCTGGGCCGACCCTGAAAAAGTCTCTGAATTTTTACATAGCCTATAAGAAACTAAATACATCAGGCTTGTATACAAAATTTCAGGTTTCTAAATTCATTGGTTCAAAAATTAAGGTGGGGGGAGGGGGGACTTTATGAATGCACTGTAGGTATAAAGAAACGAAAGAAGAAGAATCGCCTACACCCCCAAGAAGTTTTCGTAAGCTTTGGGGGTAATGTAACCTTTGAAAATATGTTGTTATAAATAAAGTTGTTTTCATTCAATTCAATTCAATTCTTCTTCTTCTTCTTCTTCTTCTTCTTCTTCTTCTTCTTCTTCTTCTTCTTCTTCGTCTTCTTCTTCGTCTTCTTCTTCGTCGTCTTCTTCTTCTTCTTCTTCTTCTTCTTCTTCTTCTTCTCCTTCTTCTTCTTCCTCTTCTTCTTTCTTCTTCTTCTTCTTCTTCTTCTTCTTCTTCTTCTTCTTCTCCTTCTTCTTCTTCCTCTTCTTCTTCTTCTTCTCCACATATTCTTCTTCTTCTTCTTCTTCTTCTTCTTCTTCTTCTTCTTCTTCTTCTTCTTCTTCTTCTTCTTCGTCTTCGTCTTCATCTTCGTCTTCTTCTTCTTCTTCTTCTTCTTCTTCTTCTTCTTCTTCTTCTTCTTCTTCTCCTTCTTCTTCTTCCTCTTCTTCTTCTTCTTCTTCTCCACATATTTCTTCGATTAATTTAGGTATTAAATTTGACAGTATTTTCGTTCCATAATTAGTATATGCTCTTGTTCTTCTGAAATGTGGTCTCCGCATGTTGTACTGGTTTTGTTCTATTTGTTTGTACTCTTCTTTATGAAAGTGGTCTTTTTTTTGGTGCACGCTTGACGTGCATGAATTTGGTCTTGGTTTCATTTATTTTCAAGCCTACTTCGCTTGTTTCTTTTATTAATACTTTGGTGAGTTCTTAATTAATTTAACCACTTTTTTTAAATTTTCAGCTTTTGAGTCGGAGGACACTAACTTGTTTAATATTGATTTTAAGTTTTGTCATACACCGCCTGAAATAGGTACTTACACCTGATTAGTAAAATTAATAATTATGTTTTACGGATCTTCATCAAAACAAAATAATATTTGATAGAAAGTATTGAAGATTTCATTACCTTGTATATTAGGTTGTACTTAGGTACTGGTAGTACCTACTAAGATTGAATGACTGAACTTTACTTGATCATTAGCTGGTTCAAACATTCTTCAATATAACCAATCCAACCCAGTCATAATCATGACACATAACACAACACCTTGAGATAACAATACTGAGTGGTACCGATTGAGGAAGAGGGAGTAATAAAGTTCTCGAAAGTGTTACAACAAACACTCAACACTCCACAGCATTTTCTAACTATTCACCATCTAGTTCATTCAATCGCAGCTTTCCATTCAAGTTTCTGCATTATTACATTTTACTTGAAATTTCTAAAATACAGGTTAGTTCAAGAACCTCTTTAATTTTAACGTTAATTACCTTCATACCTAAAAACGTGTTTTTTCCCCCAAGTGGGATAAAAAAATAGATATGTTACGGGCAAAGTCTGACGAGCGGTAAATCCTAGGATTTCCAGGTAAAACCTAGGATTCCCCAGATCTTTTGGGAAAAGTCTGAAATTAAAATCTTCTTCGGGCTTTTACCGGTTTATTTCGGTAAATCCTAAGATTCCCCGACGCAACTTGGGAAATGTATGAAGTGCTGATTAAATTTATAACATAAATATTTCGTACTTTTACCGGGAAATGTTGACATTTCCCAAGAACTAGTGGTGAAAGTAGTTTAACGCTCCTTCTTTCTCTTAAACGCCCTAATTCTGAGAGCCCTTGAAGCAAGAAAAGACGTACAAAGTAGCATTAAACTTTTCAAGACCATGAATGGAATTTTTATCTTTTCTCCAGCGCTAAGATGACTCAACCGATTTTTACTTTCCTTATTCTATAGCAGGCATGTCAAACTGGTGGCCCGCTGCGAGCCACAAGGGTATAATATTAAATAAATCAATAATATTTCACAAGGAGACATTTTTTTTTATTTTATTATACTTTAACTTTGAAACAAAATGAAGATAAAAAGTACTTCTTGGTAAACGTATCTAATAAAATAATACCTACTTACTAAAAATTTGGATTAAAATCACTAGCACGCTGGATCTAGTTCGGACGTACGAGATTTGGAGACTCGTTCCCAGGCATCTGGGCAGAAGGAAGCTATTACACTGGCTTGATTCTTTAATTAAGTTCAATTGTAAGTTTTTAAGTAGGTACCTACTAAAAAAAAATTTTTTTTATATAATAAACAAATAAATCCCATGATTTTTTTTACAGATCGGAAGAGCGGTTCAG
>NW_007378367.1:85252-85327 GCF_000475195.1 Diaphorina citri | reverse complement strand
AATACCTGCGGCCCGCCAATGTTCAACAAATATCAAAAATGGCCCTCTATACATTTTGAGTTTGACATGCCTGTT
>NW_007378367.1:77363-85219 GCF_000475195.1 Diaphorina citri | reverse complement strand
TGGGGGTGAGCTAACCTTTGTAATTTTGTTTTGTTAAAAATAAAGTTATTTTCGTTCAAGTTCAAGTTCTTCTTCTTCACATCCAAAAATCGCTATGAAAAACGACTTAATTTCACTAGAAAACTTATTTTTTTGAGGAGCAAAAGAAAACACAACTTGGTTGTTTTGCCGTCAACATTACGTTTTCCGAGATAATAATTTATCCGGATATTTTCAGCTCCATTTTGGATTCACAAAGGCTTTAAAATTCTAATAATAGAAAATGACAATGGGTTTGGAAGAGACACACTGTAGGTAAGTGGATGCGGGTCGGGAATAATGAATCAATCTGATAGGGATAAGTTTTTAGTAGGTATGTACTGTTACTGACAGAAAAGAAAATCAGTCAAGTGTTCTGGACATTTGCAATTCATGAGCATCTACCTCCCAGTGCTGGATAAACTTTGTCTTAGTAGGCGTCCACAACGAAACATGCTAATGATTCATTAGAAATTACTAGGGATCGGATTATATGCACCAAAAAAAAGACCAAAATATGTTCTCATCTTTTTAGCCGTTCATAAAATAATCAGGTGTCCCCGGACTTTACAAACACTCTGTATACATTGAAAATGAATTTATAAAATAACACAGACGAATGTTCATAATGTTGGGGTATATGCGTCATAATCATAATATATTATCATACTATGTAGGTATTTATTATTGTATGTATTGCAATGTTATTGTCATGAAAAAAAAAATAAATAAATAAAAATAGGTAGGTACACTATTGAAAAAAAAAAAAAAATGTGTGTAAGAATACCAATTGGAATAATTTTATTATAACTGTGTATTCGATACTGGAAATGAAAATCTTCCTCCCACTGTGAATAGAAGGGGGGCGAGGCGCCGACGTATCAATGGAGCAGAATAGGAGATCATTCAACACAGCGCAACAGAAGATTTCTGAAAAAGGAGAAAGGAAATTTTCTTCTCCAGCACAATGCTTACACAATAAACTGTGAATACGACTTCAATTAACTGTAGACTGAAATTCTGAATTAGAATACTAAACTTGTCTTCACTTGCCTAGGACTTCAATAGATCAGTTGCGCTTACTTGGGTCATGTTTCAAAGTCATAGAGCAGAAAAAATGAGGACCAACGGAATTTTTCTTTTTCTTCTACGACTTTTAGATCCCGAGATAAATCGATTAAAAAAATGCCGGTAAATCGTGAACTATGACGTCACGGTATACGCTCCCGTAGGCGATGACGTCACATCAAAGCTCCCCAACTACAGACTCTACTTTCATCTTCAAGGAGCAAATATGTTGAATGACAAGCAGTTCGGATTTAGGGCCGGTAAATCAACGGCCGATGCGGTGGCTAACTTATAATGTGTTTGTGCGCATACGTTTCTGCGCAGTTCTTTCTGCTCCTCCGCTAGCACGCTTGCATACTGGCGCTACCTAGCGGACGAAATTAGCAACTGCGTTAAGTCTGACGTCACACATCTTCATTAGAACGGAAAATAAAAATTTTCCTTTCTATGGTGTTAGAGAGAACTCCTTAAAATGGTTCCAAAGCTATCTTGTGGGACGCAACCAGACCACTAAAATTCCAACTGTGACCAATGGAGTGAAAAATTTTGTGAATTCTTCAACAAGAAATGTCAAGCCGGGGGTCCCACAGGGTAGTGTTCTTGGACCTCTCCTCTTCCTTATCTAAATTAACGACATCTTTCGATGGTCAGTTTTTAGTGCCAAAATACGTTTTGAGGTCCCTAGAGCCTAAATCCAAAGTTTCAGCCATTGGTCCGTATGTGTGTCTGTCTGTCCTTCTGTCTGTCTGTAAACAAAAAATCTAGAGACTTGAAATTTGGCATGGAGCTGTCAAATGTGACAAAGATGTGACACAAAACTTTGGTTAGGGTAGGTACTGCAGTTGGCGGCAATTCAGCCGCTTTTGGTCGGCTTTCGACCACTTTTTGGCGGTTTTCAGCTATAGTGACTAAACGGTTAGAGATATTGTAAAAGTTACAATAGAAGAACACTTAAATAAGTATCTTTTAATAGGATAAGGAAAGTCGTGTGATGTTCACACCAGATTTTTAAGAAACAACTAAAATGTCACAAATTATATAGGCATTTATAAAAAGTCCTAAACATAAAATAATAAGTAATAAAAATAATAATAAAATAATAAATAACCAAATAATAAAAATAACCCTGGAAAGCAGGAAAAAAAAAATGGTGTGAACATCACACGACTTTCCTTATCCTATTGAATGGTGCTTACTTGGGTGTTCTTCTACCCTAACTTTTCCAATATCTCTAACCGTTTAGTCTGTTCAGCTGAAAACCACCGAAAAACGGTCAAAATCTGTCCAAAAGCGGTCAAAATACCGCCAACCGCAGAACCTATCTCAACCCAACGTTCCTTGTCACATTTGTGAAATAGATACCAAATTTCAAGTCTCTAGCTCATACCGTTCCGGAGATATTGTTAAATTACACCGAAAACCACCAAAAGCGGTAAAATGCCGCCAAGCGTTGCACCGGTTTTAACCAAAAAAAGTTTCGTGTCGCAAGTCGCATTCTTGTCACATTTGACAGATACATACCAAATTTCAAGTCTCTAGCTTTTACCGTTCTTGAGATATTTTGTTTACAGACGGACAGACACACACATGGACCAATGGCTGAAACTTTGGATTTAGGCTCTAGGGACCTCAAAACCTGTTTCGGCACTAAAAACTGACCATCGAAAATTTGACCCGATTACACTACTTTCCTTCCTATAGGATAAGGAAAGTAAAAATAATTTCCCTGAGCTTGATACTCATTTTCAACATTTCGGAATGGACTGGAGATAACGGGCAGAGTGTAATAAAAATAACCCAAGAAAAAACGCAATATTTCTGTCTTGTACATATGACAACAAAGTCATCTGACACGTTTGGCAACACTGTATGTGTTGTTGTAAGATAGGTTAGCGTCAGTAGCCACTTTTCCACATGTACTGCCAGTATCCTGTATCTTAACAATTTCTGTCTGTCGTCTAAAATATATAATCGTCTTTTTGTACTTAATTATCTCCGTGTCATTTATTGAAAACTCCTACCTACCCATCAAGGCCACCTCAACAAAACATGGCGACGAGGATGGGATCAGGATTAGGAGCTGTCACAATTCGGTCAAAGTCAGACAACGTTGTACTTGCAGAACCAATATTCTCTGATGAATGATGAGGCTGAATAGTGCACGAATTCGACAAGTTTTCCAAGGATGTAGATACCTACTTGATCTCAAAAAATCCATTGACTTGAAAACAGATTTTTTGGACTTGTTGATTGAGTACTGAGCTACAAAATTGCCAACTCTAGGTTTATCTCCATCTGAGATACTGTTGGGCAGGCTCATTCGATCAAAAATACCTGTCAGTAACAGTAAATTAAAACCAGTTAGTGCTGAAAAAAGAAATCAAATAAAAAACAAAATTCAGGAAAATCATAATCGTAATTTGTTTTTCTTTTCTTCAGTCGCCTTGAAAATGTCATCAGGAGATGACGAAACATGTCGGCTCCTGTAGGTTTTTTAATTTTATGATTGTTTTATCTCTTGTAAAATAAAATTACTTACAGTTTCCAAAGTTACTAGTCAAGTGAAGACGTTGTTCTTTTACCTATACTAATCATAAAAAGGAAAACCAGTTAGTGCTGAAAAAAGAAATCAAATAAAAAACAAAATTCAGGAAAATCATAATCGTAATTTGTTTTTCTTTTCTTCAGTCACCTTGAAAATGTCATCAGGAGATGACGAAACATGTCGGCTCCTGTAGGTTTTTTAATTTTATGATTGTTTTATCTCTTGTAAAATAAAATTACTTACAGTTTCCAAAGTTACTAGTCAAGTGAAGACGTTGTTCTTTTACCTATACTAATCATAAAAAGGGTAAAGAATACTATGATCAAAGATCTAAACCTCCTGAAAATTTCAAACCCAACCAAAAAGTTTTAGTATATGAAAATAATATTTGGATACCTGGTATCATAATTAAAAAATTGAAGTTCCCTAGATCTTATCTGGTTAAACTAGAAAATGGTACAGTTCTAAGAAGGAATCCTACCAAAATAAAAACGACCAAAGTAGAGTTCTCATGTAATAATTTTATTTCACCAAGTTATCAAACCTTTACAAAGTTTGATGACTTTTATGAGAATAGAGTTCTCATGTAATAATTTTATTTCACCAAGTTATCAAACCTTTACAAAGTTTGATGACTTTTATGAGAATAAAAAAGGGGGTGATAGAGAGATCAAGTATCTAGAATAATCTAGATCCTTGGAAAACTTGTCAAATTCGTGCACTATTCAGCCTCATCATTTATCAGGGAATATTGGTTCTGCACGTACAACGTTGTCTGACTTTGACCGAATTGTGACAGCTCCTAATCCTGATCCTCTCATTATCGACAGTCAGCAGTGTACTCCTGCTAAAAACTGACCATCGAAAATTTGACCCGATTACATTACTTTCCTTCCTATAGGATAAGGAAAGTAAAAAGTTTTAAAAAAAAATAGTCTATTTTTTCAGCTTTAAGAGTAATTTTGCAATGAAACTACATTTCTTTCAAAAATCACTAGATTTTGACCTCAAATCACTAAATCACTAGATTTGCCAACAATTCACTAAATTTAGTGAAAAATCACTTGTCAGTTTTCTCGCTATAGTTTTCTCAGTGGTCAGTAGAAGAATTTTAGCCTAAGGTTATGTAATTGGTCTTATTGGGCTCAGTTTCATTGACTTCCTGGACTTGCTGCTCAATTTTTCTATATTTTTCTCACTTATGTAATTGGTCTTATTGGGCCCAGTTTTATTGACTTCCTGGACTTGCTGCTTAATTTTTCTCACTTAATTTTAGTAAATAACAATTTTTTTACAAGGGTTACAAGGGCTTATTGTTTGAAAATCCATTTTAAAAAGCATTTAAAAAACCATTTTCAAAATGTACATTTTGCATTTTACATTTCAAATTGGTTTTTAAAAAGCATTTTACATTTTGCATTCCAAATTGGTTTTCTAGAGGCATTTTACATTTTGCATATCAAATTGGTTTTCAAAAGCATTTTGCACATCTCTGACAACAAATAACATTAATGATGGTTTTCCCGAAAAAAATTGAACACTGAACAGCAGTTTGAGAAAAACCAAAAAATACGAGCGTCCGGTTAATTTTGCCGGTCAGTGTATTTCTGTCTGTCGTTCTTAAAAATATATAATCGTCTTTTTGTACATAATTATCTCCGTGTCATTTATTGAAAACTCCTACCTACCCATCAAGACCACCTCAACAAAACATGTTATTCTTACTCTGAGGTCAACGGAATCAAATGCTTTGGAGATATCTATAAATTCTATGCTAACGGGAGCATTTTGTTATAGTGATTTCTCCACCATTTGTCGTTCTGTAAATAGATTTTTGTCCTCGGAATCCACATTGAGTGTCACTCAAGTTATCCTGGATACCTAGAATTTTGCTGAGGACTGATAAAAGTGATATACGTCGATAGTTTCCGCACCCTTTTTGTGTATTGGCACGATTAGGGCATTTTTCCATTCAGTTGGTACATACGTACGTAACATACGCTACATACGTAACATACGTCTCAGCTTGGGCAAAAGAGACTCTTTTGAGGTCTACAGTTGAGGTCTACAGTTCATAGAACTACTAGTAATAATACTCGTAAATAAATATGCTATAATTATGGTCAACTTCGCAGGTTTGAATGAGTGCCTCAGGGAAGAGTTTACTAGGACTGTGGCTGTACAGAGCTGGGGAGAAGGAATGGACCCTCAAAGATGTTCCCGAGGTGAGGCTAATAAAAATTGCAAATTCATCAAGTCTTGTGGCTGTACAGAGCTGGGGAGAAGGAATGGACCCTCAAAGATGTTCCCGAGGTGAGGCTAATAAAAATTGCAAATTCATCAAGTCTTTAAATTAACACTTTAAATTAACACTTTCATAAATTTAAATTAACACTTTCATATGGTCGTTTGCATCATACGCAACAGTGTAAATTTATCCCAGAAATTTCATGACGGATTTTTGATAAATTTCATTTAATCTAATATTTAATCACGCCAAGGGCTCGTGATAGGGAAAACAACAAAATATGTATTGTACTTATACGAACCTCGTGTACAGCACTTGAAATCAAAATAATTTTGATTTGAAAATCAGTATTCTATGTTGTTTCTAGGTAGTATCCAAATAGAGATTATTATGAAGTGGTTGGACTATGGTTCGAAAGTAGAGGAAGCATTGGAAGATTATTTGTACAGGTTACATGTTGTTTAATGTTAATTGTAGGCAGTTTGACAAAGATCAGTTGATCGGAAAAATTATTTATTGTAAATTTTTGACATTTTAACCCTTTGAGGAATTACCAATTTTGTATAGCCTTTTGATTTATTGTAAACTTGACAATTGCTTTGTAGGCATTTATTCTTTAATGTATTATTTTTGTGTTCTATGTTTAACTGTGATTTAATTGACATTTCCCCTAATAGTAACTTATCTGTGATATTAGAATTATTTGTAAATTGTATAGCCATATGAATTTCCTTGGAATATTGTAAAAATGAATTAGCTTTTAAAAGGGGGCATGTCTTGTACATATGACAACAAAGTCATCTGACACGTTTGGCAACACTGTATGTGTTGTTCTAAGATTTATAGGTTAGCGTCAGTAGCCACTTTTCCACATGTACTGCCAGTATCTGTATCGTAACCTACACTGACCGGCAAAATTAACCGGACGCTCGTATTTTTGGTTTTTCTCAAACTGCTGTTCAGTGTTCAATTTTTTTCGGGAAAACCATCATTAATGTTATTACTTTCTATTACCTTTACGTATAGGGAACCTATACAAGGTAATGAGTTTTTCTCAAACTGCTGTTCAGTGTTCAATTTTTTTCGGGAAAACCATCATTAATGTTATTTGTTGTAAGGTTTAAAACTTATTCCGTAAGACCGCATACCTACATAATCTGCGAGTAAAAAAGAAAAATCAAAAACAAGGATCAGTTTTTTGCTTACAGGGTGACGCTAAAATACAAAGATTACTATTTTAATAAAACTTATAGGTACCTACAAATATTGTACTAAGTGGGTATACAAAGCTTTTGACAAGACGATCACAGCCTTTTTACTTTCTATTACTACAGTATAGCGGAGCTATACTAGTAATGAAAGTATTGCAATCGGTCCAAATTTTCAAAATCGGGAAATGGGTGGAAATATCAGTTTTGGGGTCCCCTGATTCCAAAAAAGTGGTTTTTAGCCCATGGTCTGTACGTACTACAGGTTTAAATGGGAAAAAGTAGAAAGTTGTGAACAAAATATCTCAAGAACGGTTTGTCGTAGAAATGAAATTTGTTATGCTATCTACAGGTTTAAATGGGAAAAAGTAGAAAGTTGTGAACAAAATATCTCAAGAACGGTTTGTCGTAGAGAAATGAAATTCGTACAGGTTTAAATGGGAAAAAGTAGAAAGTTGTGAACAAAATATCTCAAGAACGGTTTGTCGTAGAGAAATGAAATTTAAATGGGAAAAAGTAGAATGTTGTGAACAAAATATCTCAAGAACGGTTTGTCGTAGAGAAATGAAATTTGGTATGCTATCTCGGTATGGTCAACTTTTCCTACGTTTAATATTTTCTCTCGCTTTTAGTTTTCATTTCTTCGAAACAAGACTCAGGGACGATATTAGTTATAAGGGGCGAAGCCAAGGGAGCGCGAAGCGCGACCTCATGCACAAACCGCGAAGCCCCGGGAGCGCGCAGCGCGACCGTAAACGAGGGAGCGCGA
>NW_007378367.1:57835-77267 GCF_000475195.1 Diaphorina citri | reverse complement strand
AGTAAAGCCATTGCCAAGTGCTTATTGTCCCTTTAAACAGCTTGTGTCCCTTCATAGCTTGGGCGTTGAAAGAGTTGGCATTCAGTCTGTCATGATTTTCATCGTGCGTAAGCTAAGCCGCACCTTTTTAGTGTAACTATCTTATATTGTAGGCTTACTGGTTTACAAAAGCGCTACAGAGAATGGCCAAATATGCTTTAGATTCCCAATTCGTTGTTACTGAAACCAATTATAGGCCTACCCACTGATAGGCGAAAAATGGTTTAACAATGTTCAGCGCAGGAACCTGGTATGCCTATCGTATGGTTTTAAAGTAGCCGAAATGCTGTTTAGGCAAGAACTCATATAAAACAAAGTGTTGGAAAAAATTGTAAAAGTGCTTAACTCCCAATTCGTTGTTAGTGCAACCAATTATAGACCTACCCACTAATAGGCTAAAGAATGGTTTAACATGTCAGCGCAGGAAACCTGGTATGGCCTGATCGTATGGTTAAAGCTAGCGAAATGACTGTTGGAAGCAACTCGATAAAACACGTTGGGTCTGGAAAAATTGTGAAAAGGTGCCTTATCTCCCCACACTCTCTTAGCATGTGAATAGTTGATCCCATGTGATTTTTCACGCGGAATCGAATGGTGCTACTTTTAGCACTCTCTGACTTACATTTGAGAAGTTGCGGGTTCGATACTCCCCTGTGTCAACAAATTTCTCTTTTATTTGTGAACCGTTACGGTTAAAATCTTATCTTAGAAGTTTATATTAAGCTTAGGATAAGAAATTCTTTGTAAAAAAAAATTGATACCAAATAAAACATACCTATACCTATACCTATTACCAAATAAGCAAGTGAATAGTTGATCTCATGTGATTTTTCACGCCGAATCGAATGGTGAAACTTTTAGAACTGCCGACTTACAGTTGAGAAGTTGCGGGTTCGATACTCCCCTGTGTCAACAAATTTCCCTTTTATTACATTTTTTTTTTTTATTTTCTATTTCTTTTCAAATACCTACGTATTCTGCAAATGTAATAGAAAGTCGTGTGATATTCACACCAGAATTTTTTTTATTTATTTTTTTTTTCAAATACTTACGTATTCCGCAAATGTAATAGAAAGTCGTGTGATGTTCACACCAGATTTTTTTCTCCTCAATACTTTTACACCATTTTTGAACCAGGTGCTTTAGAAAAGAACACAGAACATTAATTTACTACTGGTAAAAATTAGAAAAATTCCCTGGGCCCCAACCAAAACTTTTTTTAAAAAAAAAAAGTCCTTTTTTGCCCTATACAACTAATAGTAAAAAAGGAACGATCTTTAAAAAGTTCCGGTTGGGGCCTAGGTAGGCGGGTGAGTGATTGCAAAAACGTTATTTCCCAAAGGAGTGATAGACGTGTTGTTCTCCGGCCTGCATACCATCTGACATCGATCTTCACACATTGCCGCAACTCGAAGCACTTCCACCCCTCTTGGTATAAAACATAACCCGGTGGACTCTGGCTGACAATGTCGGACATCGGACAGCCAACTCATTTTGCCCGACTGTTCGGAAAGGACGATGTACGGACCGGGGAGAACTTGGGTGCAAGTTGAATTAGTATCTCCAATCGGAACGGCCTTGACAGTAAACCCCTTCCAAGCTCTTCCCGCCCGCTGAATGGGAACTTTGATCCGCACTACAATTTTTCCTGATGACATTGAACAGGCCGCAATAGGGAGGCCATAATACTTCCCTATACGGCTCACGGGGACCGATAGGATCCATTCCTTGGACGACAGTTGCAAAGTAAGGTTTGAAAGGTCTGCACGCAAGATGTTGGGGGAGATGATGTTGGCCGGGATTTTTTTGTTTTGACACGAACTCGCCGCAATGTTCTTCCGGATCTTGCGGATCAGTAGATCCAGCGAGGTGTATACGGAAATTATATTCCGCACCACCAACTGCTCGCGAGCCTCAATGTTGACTTCTTCCAACATCATGTTGGTCAGAGTGCTCTTAGCCCTGCCCAAGATGCCGTTAAAGTCCTTTGCTAACTCGTCAGCATTGGTGACAAGTTGGGTCAAGGCTCGATGGTCTTCATGCACAGTCGACTTCATATTGTTAATATGAGCTTCCATCTGATCCTCCGCTCTATACAACTCCTCGAACTCGTCCTGCGTGGCTACACCACAACAATGATTTAAAATCCAGCCCATCACACTGAACCGTCGTTGTTTTGATTTGAACGTATCCAGGTGCGGCTCCAAGTTGTCTAGTTGAATATTTATAGCTTTTCGGTAGTCGGAAAAGATTTTCCTGAGAGTGCAGGTGGAATTGCAATTGAGCCATAATATCGTCACAATGCTGCATAGGGTAGGCAACACCCGAGATTACCGACTTATTAACTGCTCGGTAATCAATACATAAGCGGAACGAATCTTTAGTCAATTCTTTTCTACTTACTTTCTTACCATCCACCTTCTTTCTTACCAAGATACAGGGTGAGCTGTAAGGGCTAGTGGACTCCTCGACTAAACCCCGTTGTTTGTACTCGTCGATTATTTCTTTTAGCACTTGTCTCTCCTTGAGCGACACTCTGTAAGGGGGAATTCTAACAGGAGTGTCAGATTTGATTTCCAATACTACTGGCGGAACCCTAGCATTTCCTCCTAAGTCTGACGCAAAGACGTCTAGATTCTCCTTATACCTAGTTAGAATATCTATGATATTTTGTTTCACACTATATTCTAAGGAAGAGGAAATGTCTGCTAGAGAATCAATTTTTGCCATGATGGCACTCACCGTACTGTTATCGTCCTGGGTTGCTGACTCAAGATTTGAACTAACACCTGCTTGCAGGTCTGCGACGGTCATTACCTTAGATTGACATAAGGTATCAATAATATTGCTACAACCCTGACCTGTACTATGTAAACAATTATTGTGTAGATCTGTGGAATTGCTGTAACATTGCGCCCATTTGGTTGTGTCCGGAACAATCGATACATCCTCCGGAAGGTCCTTGGGGTCCTCCCAATTCAATTCATAAACCAGGGGAACCGACGACTCATAGACGATGGCCTGGTTTTCTTCTAAGTGGAGGCCATCCCCAAGCTTCAACTGTATCTCCGGCCGAACTGACGACATGCAACCCAGCACTACAAGCAACCATACGAGCTTCATCACCATCTGTACAAAAGAAACAAAACCAAGTCAAAAATGCGAACTATTGATGCATAATCACTAACAAAAATGAATGGATGGTTTCGGTTTAAATTACCTCTCCGACTCCCAACTGGGTAAATCAAAATACAGGGAGGGGGTAAAACAAGGGACCGGATCCCTCAAAGAAATAACTAAAAAGAAAAAAAAAAAAATAATAATAAACTGCACAAACAAAACTAGTAACTACATCACGAACTGATGTCCCCCTATAAAAGAATAAAGACAAATAGAGAGAAAAAAAAAATAAACAAATAACTCAATCACACGGTGTGTAACCACTACCAAAAAATGAACAAAATTTACATTCACCACCACATAGTAAGGCAATCGGCCAAGTAATCATGCTCATGTCATCTCGAAGGTATTCTTACTCATAGAAAGAATGTAGGTAATGTTTCACAAACAGGTATGCGATAGCATGAATTCGGGTGTCAACGAATACCCCATCTCAGCAAGCCACATCCACACACATTCAAAAGAACAAACGCTTCCCAAACACACACAAACACTCAAAACAAACACACAGGCGATAACCGGTTAAATAGAGAGACAGCAAGAAAGGTAAGAAAAAGAAAAGAAGAAATATGCTGAGACAGCGGCGAACGCAAAATAAACACCCTGGCAGAATATAACGGATCATACCGTACTTTGAACTGCCTCGGAAGGGAGATCGAAAATCGACCACCTCCCACACTATACCTATACACCCCGAAACAAGTCAGGAAACATAAGGAAAAGCCAATGCCCCATGGCATGGTCACAATCTTCTAGATGACACAACACATGCTCGAATATACCGAAAAGAAAAACTATACACCTGAAACCGCATGACAAATCTACACTAATCGAACTAACATCTGTATTGCATGCACAAAAAAAAAAAATAATAAACTGGGAAACCCTACTGCGGTTTCCCTTCTTTAAACTAACGCCCCCATAAGGGTAACACAGAACCAATCATGCCCACACTGTCTATGAACCATTTGAATGACAGTAGATCTCAAGATCACACATAAGATGTCCCTGAATAATGTGATCGCTACAGACAAAAATAAAACTGCGGCCTGGAGGGCCTTGTTGCTATAGGAACAGGCCCCTGAGCTCACTCTCCACTGCCCTCAGCACCATCCATCACAAACGCAGACAATCTCCTGCAGTAGACTGTCTCGAAGTCCTATGGAATGGACAGGGATCTGTGGAGAGAGCAGAAAAACAATTATTAGTTACGGACAAGGGGCGGGTAAAATTTCTTTAGCCTCGCTACATGAACTGTGTGTTCCTTAGTACCCCGCACATCTTTGATGACATAATTGAGGTTGTCATTGAATACAACCTTTACCTCAAAGGGACCAGTCCAATGACATTGCAACTTGCGACTACGGCCCTTATAAGTACGAGGAGAATGTAACATCACCAGGTCACCCACCTGGTACTTGACCTCGGTCCTATTGCGATCATAAAGCTCTTTCTGTTTAATTTTTCCCGTATTGTAATGATTCGCCGCAATTTCCCTGATGACCCGAAGTCGGGCCACTCTCGAATCTAAATCGTCGGGGTTGTTTGCTGATAGCAAATCTACATCTACAGGCAAGTTCGCCTCGACCCCGTACAAAATAGAAAATGGAGACCTGCCCCTACTGACCTTAACTGAGGCATTCAATGTAAACGTTAAACTCGGTAAGAACTTGTCCCAGTCCTTATGATTAGGAGCTACATAAAGAGCCATCATGTTTTTTAAACTCTTAAAACAACTTTCGATAACACCATTACTCTGGGGATGATAACCAGTTATATTGATTCTTTTGCAACCTATTTGTTCCAGTAATTGATTGACACTCTTAGAAATTAGATTAGGTGCATTATCTGAAATGATATGACGCGGGACACCGTACTGCGTTACTAACTCATACAAGAACCGTGTAGATCTTTGACTATCGGGGGCCCTGCCCTGTGGGCTACTGTACTGTTGTGCTTGCATAGCTGACACATGCAGTTCACGCGGTCACCTACTACCATTGACCTACTCACAATCTCCTTAGTCAGTATTGATTTCTGTGTACTATTAATATCTGTAGGAGTAAACTTCTGATATGAGATATGAGGATTAAAAGTTACCTGTTTTCTAGCCAATTTTGGATCTTCCTCTGAATCAACCTCAAAACTATTTCTAATGTTCCTATCCCCTCTATGTGCCGCTTGACCAAAACCCTGTTGTTCATACACTCCCTCTAAACGCTCATGAGGGACGTCGTATTCCATACCTCGGCTGGGATTGAACCCACGCCCTCCTGTTTACCAGGCGAGCGCCTTGACCACTACACCACCGAGGCAGGTAAAGCTCAGTCGGAAGAGCATTAGGCTTTTAACCTAAGGGTCCTGGGTTCGATTTGTTGGACTACTTTTTGGCTGGAGTTGAACCAGCCCTCTTCCTAAGATCTCTCTATGAGAGTCGAACAGGAAGAGACATTTTTCTTGTTATGGGGTAAATCTGTTTAGGCATTACCCCATAACAAATTTACCCCATGAGGGACGTCGATGGAATCTTTCGCGCGAAAAGGGACTCGAACGTCGATGTCGCCGGATGTTAACGACAGTGTCCCGGTTCCCAAGTCCAGTCGCGCACGGTATGTGTTTAAGAAGTCCATTCCCAATAACACACCGGTCATGAGCCTCTCAATCACAACCAAATGCACGACGAAAGGGACACCCTGGATCATGATGGAGACTTCAGAAGAAAACGCAAGATGAAGAAGAATATGAAGGGATAGTGGGAGAAGGAGGATGAGAAGAAGAAAGAAGAAGGAGAATAATGAAGAATAGGGGAAGAAGAAGAAGAGGAAGAAAAAGAAAATAGGGAAAAATAGATCTTGTCATTCTTTCATTTGAAAATAGAGACAAAAAAATGCTGGTAGATTTTGTAGAAACGACATACCTACGACAAAAGAAAAATGGTGAGAGAAAGAGAAGAGTAGAAGATAAATACCTATACCTATACCTACCTACTTTTTTTTCAATTTAAAATCGAAACCACAAAAAAACGAGTCAAAGTGGTAAGATTTTTTTTTTTTAATTTCCGTTTTTTTCTTCTTTTTCTTTCTGCCGGATAAAAAAATCCATTTGAAAACGGTATCGAATTCAATGGAGATATACGAAAAGACGAACGGCGTTTCCTCCCCCTTTCCCTCCCCTCAAAATGGGAAGGAGGAGGGAGGAAGAGTTGACACTTTTTCAAATTGATCTTCAGGTTTACCTCTTGAAGACGTTTCATGACCCGTTCAAACTTACCCAGAAGCGACTCAAGACTAACCGCATGAATAGTAAAATCATCCAAAAAGATCAATAGGTCGTCTGGTTTGAAATCTGCAAATACCTCTCTCATAGCCTTTTGAAAAATGTTCGGACCGGAAGTTGTACCAAAGGGGAGGACTTTGAACTGTAGTAGCTCGTCAGGGGTACTGAAAGCAAGAACATGTCGGCTCTCCTCTGCAAGAGGAAGCTGGTGAAAACCATTTTTCAAGTCAATCGTGATATAGTACTTACTTTTAGCCAATTGAGCCATAATATCGTCACAATGCTGCATAGGGTAGGCAACACCCGAGATTACCGACTTATTAACTGCTCGGTAATCAATACATAGGCGGAACGAATCTTTAGTCAATTCTTTTCGACTTACTTTCTTACCATCCACCTTCTTTCTTACCAAGATACAGGGTGAGCTGTAAGGGCTAGTGGACTGCTCGACTAAACCCCGTTGCTTGTACTCGTCGATTATTTCTTTTAGCACTTGTCTCTCCCTGAGAGTGGAATTGCTGTAACATTGCGCCCATTTGGTTGTGTCCGGAACAATCGATACATCCTCCGGAAGGTCCTTGGGGTCCTCCCAATTCATTTCATAAACCAGGGGAACCGACGACTCATAGACGATGGCCTGGTTTTCTTCTAAGTGGAGGCCACCCCCAAGCTTCAACTGTATCTCCGGCCGAACTGACGACATGCAACTCAGCACTACAAGCAACCATACGAGCTTCATCACCATCTGTACAAAAGAAACAAAACCAAGTCAAAAATGCGAACTATTGATGCATAATCACTAACAAAAATGAATGGATGGTTTCGGTTTAAATTACCTCTCCGACTCCCAACTGGGTAAATCAAAATACAGGGAGGGGGTAAAACAAGGGACCGGATCCCTCAAAGAAATAACTAAAAAGAAAAAAAAAAAAATAATAATAAACTGCACAAACAAAACTAGTAACTACATCACGAACTGATGTCCCCCTAATACAAGAATAAGTGAGAGATATCCCAACACAAACGTTGGACAAAACTTAATGAAACGGAAACATAAACCAAAACCACCCACTCAAACTTCCAAAATTAACAAAAAGAAAATAAAGTATAAAAATAAAAATTATCATAAAAAAAACTACATGCAAAAATAGGTATGGACGTCCATAAGGGAGAAAAAAAAAAATATGCAAAAATCCTTCAACATTAAAAGAATAAAGACAAATAGAGAGAAAAAAAAAATAAACAAATAACTCAATCACACGGTGTGTAACCACTACCAAAAAATGAACAAAATTTACATTCACCACCACATAGTAAGGCAATCGGCCAAGTAATCATGCTCATGTCATCTCGAAGGTATTCTTACTCATAGAAAGAATGTAGGTAATGTTTCACAAACAGGTATGCGATAGCATGAATTCGGGTGTCAACGAATACCCCATCTCAGCAAGCCACATCCACACACATTCAAAAGAACAAACGCTTCCCAAACACACACAAACACTCAAAACAAACACACAGGCGATAACCGGTTAAATAGAGAGACAGCAAGAAAGGTAAGAAAAAGAAAAGAAGAAATATGCTGAGACAGCGGCGAACGCAAAATAAACACCCTGGCAGAATATAACGGATCATACCGTACTTTGAACTGCCTCGGAAGGGAGATCGAAAATCGACCACCTCCCACACTATACCTATACACCCCGAAACAAGTCAGGAAACATAAGGAAAAGCCAATGCCCCATGGCATGGTCACAATCTTCTAGATGACACAACACATGCTCGAATATACCGAAAAGAAAAACTATACACCTGAAACCGCATGACAAATCTACACTAATCGAACTAACATCTGTATTGCATGCACAAAAAAAAAAAATAATAAACTGGGAAACCCTACTGCGGTTTCCCTTCTTTAAACTAACGCCCCCATAAGGGTAACACAGAACCAATCATGCCCACACTGTCTATGAACCATTTGAATGACAGTAGATCTCAAGATCACACATAAGATGTCCTTG
The DNA here is from genome assembly GCF_000475195.1 of Diaphorina citri. Lineage (NCBI taxonomy): Eukaryota > Metazoa > Arthropoda > Insecta > Hemiptera > Psyllidae > Diaphorina > Diaphorina citri. Next base: position 68,751 of record NW_007378367.1, on the reverse strand, counting down.
AATAATGTGATCGCTACAAACAAAAATAAAACTGGGTCCTGGAGGGCCCTGTCGCTATAGGAACAGGCCCCTCAGCTCACTCTCCACTGCCCTCAGCACCATCCATCACAAACGCAGACAATCTCCTGCAGTAGACTGTCTCGAAGTCCTATGGAATGGAGTAGGTAATGTTTCACAAACAGGTATGCGATAGCATGAATTCGGGTGTCAACGAATACCCCATCTCAGCAAGCCACATCCACACACATCCAAAAGAACAAACGCTTCCCAAACACACACAAACACTCAAAACAAACACACAGGCGATAACCGGTTAAATAGAGAGATAGCAAGAAAGGTAAGAAAAAGAAAAGAAGAAATATGCTGAGACAGCGGTGAACGCAAAATAAACACCCTGGCAGAATATAACGGATCATACCGTACTTTGAACTGCCTCGGAAGGGAGATCGAAAATCGACCACCTCCCACACTATACCTATACACACCGAAACAAGTCAGGAAACATAAGGAAAAGCCAATGCCACATGGCATGGTCACAATCTTCTAGATGACACAACACATGCTCGAATATGCCGAAAAGAAAAACTATACACCTGAAACCACATGAAAAATCTACACCAATCGAACTAACAACTGTATTGCATGCACAAAAAAAAAAATAATAAACTGGGAAACCCTACTGCGGTTTCCCTTCTTTAAACTAACGCCCCCATAAGGGTAGCACCAAACCAATCGTGCCCACACTGTCTATGAACCATTCGAATGACAGTAGATCTCAAGATCACACATAAGATGTCCCTGAATAATGTGATCGCTACAGACAAAAATAAAACTGCGGCCTGGAGGGCCTTGTTGCTATAGGAACAGGCCCCTGAGCTCACTCTCCACTGCCCTCAGCACCATCCATCACAAACGCAGACAATCTCCTGCAGTAGACTGTCTCGAAGTCCTACGGAATGGTAGAATCAGATACCGGAAAGGGTCCAGTAATATCAATACCCCAACGGTCAAAAATATCAGCACCGATTTCAATAGGTTTTAGGAGACCGGGTTTTACCTTACTGTTAGGCCCTTTCCTGTATTGGCAATGTTGACACCGTTTAATGTAGTCTTTAACAGAACTTTCCATACCAGGCCAGTAATATTTCAAGGCCAGACCCTCAAAACATTTTCTGACACCTAGATGACCACCCCCCACCGAATTTTGGTGGCGATCTTCAATGACCTTCTCCCGCAAAGATTTAGGGACCATGAGAAGGTCATTGTCTGAGTCTGGACCTTTTTTGTACAAAACACCATTCTTGATAACATATCTCCTGGCCTTTCTCCTATCTACGCTACTTACGCTGACTGGATGTTCGATGGACTTGAACAACAGAGAGAGGTCCTGATCCTCTCTCTGTAATGTAGGGAGATCTACTTCCTGAATGTTGAGCACAGGAATCTCTTCGTCATCAGCCCCCGTGTCTGCACTGTTCAAGGGATTTCTCGACAGGAAGTCGCAATTGATAGAATGAAACAATTATAGGCCAATGAACGTATACTTCCCTTCTTTTAATTAAAACACACAAAAATTAATTAAAATCACTAAATTCTTTACACGAAATAAAAATTACTCTGAGAAAATTAAAACACTTAAAAAGGGCACAAATGAACAACTTGAGTCTAAGGATGAAAATCTTTATTTACTTTATTCGCTCTTACTTGAGCCCCGTACGAGTACCGTTCACAGAAATAAAAAAGGGATTTTGGAAAACTCATGAGAAAATAAAAAATAACTAAGAAAATAAGTACCGCTCGTAAAGAAAACTAATAGACAGGCTAAAAACAAGAATTTCATGCACAAAATATGACTTACCGACCAATTGATAGAATGAAACAATTATATGCCAATGAACGTATACTTCCCTTCTTTTAATTAAAAACACACAAAAATTAATTAAAATCACTAAATACTTTACACGAAATAAAAATTACTTTGAGAAAAATGAAACACTTAAAAAGGGCACAAATGAACAACTTGAGTCTAAGGATGGAAATTTTTATTTACTTTATTCGCTCTTAGTTGAGCCCCGTACGAGTACCGTTCACAGAAATAAAAAAGGATTTTGGAAAACTCATGAGAAAATAAAAAAATAACTAAGAAAATAAAATGTTGCCGGATAGAAGAGAGAAAGAAAAAAGGAAGAAAAGGAAAGGGGTCCTGCACAACTTGAGTCTAAGGATGGAAATTTTTATTTACTTTATTCGCTCTTAGTTGAGCCCCGTACGAGTACCGTTCACAGAAATAAAAAAAGGATTTTGGAAAACTCATGAGAAAATAAAAAAAAAATAACTAAGAAAATAAAATGTTGCCGGATAGAAGAGAGAAAGAAAAAGGAAGAAAAGGAAAGGGGTCCTGCGGTTCGATTCAACGTGCCATTCTAGCGATTTTAAACTACTCACAAGCAATATATCTTGGCCTAGGTCAGTTCTTGTTTGTAAGAACTGGAATAACGAACGAGGCGATCATCTCCCTCAGTCAGCAGAAAAACAGAAACAATACAGCGGAGAAAAAGAATAAACCAAACACCTGCTCCCTCAGATTGTGAGCGAGAAGAAAGAGAAAAAATAAATAAATAAAATAATTGGTACCGCTCGCAGTCAGCAGAAAAACAGAAACAATACAGCGGAGAAAAAGAATAAACCAAACACCTGCTCCCTCAGATTGTGAGCGAGAAGAAAGAGAGAAAAAAAAAATAATTGGTACCGCTCGTAAAGAAAACTAATAGACAGGCTAAAAACAAGGATTTCATGCACAAAATATGACTTACCGACCAATTGATAGAATGAAACCAACAATATGAAGTGTTCCTATGGATGGTACTACAAGTGGTGTGCGCGCTACAAGATTCCGTACAAGGATAAGAATCAACACGTGGAGACCAAGCTGTTACTTTGGACACTGGAACAAATCGATCAGAACACCCCTCCTAGTCACGAAGACATTAGACTCCAAGCAGCTCAGCTCTCGTCTGATCCAAACTTCAAAGCTTCAGCAGGTTGGGTACAGCGGTTTTGCAGACGAAGAAAGGAATTTAGGGTCAACTTAAGAAAAGGGTTAATTTATTTTGGCGAACTTAGCGGAGAATTTATAACTACAAATAACAGAGTAATATTTAAATCAGACAAATATCGAACGGACATACAAGATAGAAAATTGCTATTTGGGGTACTCGGACGGGACTGACGACTTTGGCTTTCGAATCCAAAGTCGCCAACCCGAGGCTACCCCCTCCTCACTTGAAGAGGTAACCCCCCTATACTTTGATTGGTTATTTGGATCTGGTACCCCTCAGCTTTTAGTGTGAGGAGCGCCAGGATTGGTCCACTTCCCCTTTTCTGACGGAAAAGGGGAAATGTCCAATCTTCCCCGCTGCACGTGGAACCCTCTTGCTGACTAGGGAAATTGGCTAAGGAATAGCCACTTTCCCAGGCTGCGTGAGAATTCTCCAATTGTTGGGTGGTACGGGTCAAGTTACAAATCCAGGAGATTGTGATTCCCAGCAACGTAAGTTTAGACCCAGGTACTAGAACATCACAACTCTTGCTCGATTTATACCCGGACAATTTCTCACCCAACAAAACACACACAAGACTGAATAGGTAGTATAAAATATAAGTGAGTTTTCTTACGATAAATGATTTATTCTCATTACTTTCTATTATTTTTAATACATCTGTCTTATTATTGATTAGAAACAAATGATTCCTTATCCAGGTAGCTCACGACTTGGCTATTTCTTTTCTTTTGAGATCAATAATTAATACGAACGGATGAAATTGCATGTCTCAAACAGGATTCGATTCTGCGCTCTTTCACTTATGAAGCGAATGGTTGACCACTGAACTACCTGTAAAGTCCGTCATACGTTGTAAGCGTAGTCGCCTGCAAAACCAAACCTATGGAAATGATAGTCTGATGGTGGATTTCACCAGTAATTAATACGAACGGATGAAATTGCATGTCTCAAACAGGATTCGATTCTGCGCTCTTTCACTTATGAAGCGAATGGTTGACCACTGAGCTACCTGTAAGGCCCGTCATACGTTGTAAGCGTAGTAGCGTGTAGTCGCCTGTAAAAGCAAACCTATGGAAATGATAGTCTGATGGTGGATTTCACCAACCTTCTTTCCAGCCTCAAACAGCCCGTTAGCTTAACAGCCCTGTTAAGCGAATACAAATTAAATGGAACTTAACTGGCTGTTAGCTTAACAAGAGTTTTAAGGACTGAATAAATATTGGTGAAATCCAACACAACAAGAGAGTCTCCATCATTTTCATATGTTTAGTTTTTTTCAGGCGACTACGCGCTACTAATACGCTTCCAATATGCGACAGGCCCAAGTTATGCCCCATACAGCAGATATGTATAGAGGATTCTATCTTAATACAAATTAAATGGAACTTAACTGGCTGTTAGCTTAACAAGAGTTTTAAGGACTGAATAAATATTGGTGAAATCCAACACAACATGAGAGTCTCCATCATTTTCATATGTTTAGTTTTTTCGGGCGACTACGCGCTACTAATACGCTTCCAATATGCGACAGGCCCAAGCTATGCCCCATACAGCAGATATGTATAGAGGATTCTATCTGGGAGAATCCCATGGCTCTCATGAAGCCTATAGAGCAAAGTTGTATTTCCCTTTCGGAAAAGGAACAGATTCTGATGGCACACCATCTTGGATTTCCTTACGGTTTAGTACAGGCGCCATTTCAAGTTCCAATGGGAATTGGACTTACTTTTTCATGGGCACTCATTGCTAAATTGAAACCCCAGAAGAGGTTAGGTAGTAGAACAGCCGCGGTAGACAATAATTGAGCGTTGCAAACAGACCGTAGCAATGAACTCTCGAGAATATGTAAGATTCCAAAATGGGAGCTGGGTTCCGTTTCCGACAGTTTCCCGCGAGAATCATACAATTCAACTTCGCGAATTCTTCGTTATTGAAATGACATCACCTCTCGAGTATGACATGTTTTTTTTTGGACTACCAATGCAATGTTTTTCTTTGTAATATTACGTCATGTCTACAAAGAGTAATTCTCAGTATTATAATAATGTTTGAAGTTCTTTATGAAATAGGCAATAGACTTGTAGGTATTCACAAGGTACGCTCTCGAGTTTGACATTTTTTTTTTTTTTTTTTTTTTTTTTTTGGACTACCAATGCAATGTTTTTCTTTGTAATAATATTACGTCATGTCTACAAAGAGTAATTCTCAGTATTATTATAAAGTTTGAAGTTCTTTATGAAATAGGCAATAGACTTGTAGGTATTCATAAGGTACGCTATGCTTCGTAGGTTTACGGTACACTCATGTTTCTTCGACAGCAAAGTTTTGTGTGCATTTATCATTTTTTTATGAATGAGACTGTATTACTACAATACTACGAGCAACAGACCGGAACAAACAGTCCCATTCATAAAAGGGACGGTGATAATTTCAACATAGTACGAATATTGCGCCGAGCAAAACGTACCTTTCCTGATTTTACGGTACACTCATGTTTCTTCGACAGCAAAGTTTTGTGTGCATTTATCATTTTTTTATGAATGAGACTGTATTACTACAATACTACAAGCAATAGTAGACCGGAGCAAACAGTCCCATTCATAAAAGGGACGGTGATAATTTCAATGCACGAACATTGCGCCGAGCAAAACGTACCTTTCCTGATTTAAGAGCGTTATCTATGTTAAGCTACGCCGAGCAAGGCCAATAAATGGATGGGTGACTTAAAGTTAATTGAGTAATTGTGGGATTTTTTTTTCACATTTTCTCACACAATTGAGCTCTGATCTTGAAATTTGTCGCGACGACCTATGAACTCAAAGCGAGAAAGTTTTAGATAACACTTCAGTCGATCATTTAAGACCGGTTTTAGCGTCATCTATGTTAAGCTACGCGGAGCAAGGCCAATAAATGGATGGGTGACTTGAACATTATATTTTGGGAATAAAGGGAGAACGGGCTCTAGTCTTGATTTTAAATCATTACATAAAAGTAAAACCAAAAAATCAAATCAAGAATAATAATAAACTGAATATTAAATAAAATAGGTAGGTACATAAATATTGATTTTCCCTATAGGGAAAATCAATATTGGTTATAACCAAGATCGAAAAATTCCCGGAGGGACGGGCCCCGCTTGTTTCTGCTCTATGACTTTGAAACATGACCCAAGTAAGCGCAACTGATCTATTAAAATTTAATCCGAGAATACTCGGAGACTGTTCGGGGATAGTCCTCGAGCGTGTGAAGGTTTCAACAGCACTTTTATCCGTAGATCCGGGGTAAAAAAGAAGTGATTTCATTGGTTGATCAATATTGATCCAATCACTTGATCACGTAAAAAAAATCACCTACATGTGGCGCATGGACAAATGGAACTTTTTGAGGAAGCAAAATAAACAACAAACAAGAAATAATTCAACTTTTTTTCAACAAGAAGCAAGAAGTAAAATTTTGAAATTTATTGATAAGAGACAAGATAAGATAATAAATTAATTATTATTCAGTGCAGATTGTATTGCATGAGTTAAAGTAGTTCAAACTTTGAGCTTACCGAATTCTGTGAGAGTAATGATATAAAAGTTTGTGTCCACAATGGTAAGTAGTGAATCGGTTTATGATCCACAAAAGTCAGGGTAAAAAATCTCCCAATACCTACACCTTTAACCAGTAGTTTGGAATGTGATAAATCTAAGTAATTTAGTAATGTGATATGGACCTAGATATACAGGATACAGGTGAAACTTGATTGAGGTGCCTTCTGTAATAATTCTTAACCCCAAGTTGCAGGTGCACTGGTATAATCAGATTCTGAAAGCCAGACTGTTGTAGTCAAGCAACGTCATCGTTGCATGGCCAGTGAATGAAAAAACTTGGAATAATCATTACTTAAACATTAACAAGGGAAAAAACTAATATGTTATTTGTACCCACCTACACTAAACTAGCAACAAAGAAAATACTACAAGAGTACCTACATAACAAAATAATCTAACCAGAATAATATAAACTTGAAAATCCAAGAATCACATACAGAGGTAAACAAGTGAATAGAGTTCAATAACCCCTGAATGCCCTTTTTAAGTTGAGATAATGCCCCCAAATAAGAGAGAGAGAAAGAATTTAATAACTAGTCTAGGGTGCTCCTAAATAATATTATTCCTGTCTTCTTCTTCTTCTTCTTCTTCTTCTTCTTCTTCTTCTTCTTCTTCTTCTTCTTCTTCTTCTTCTTCTTCTTCATAATAAAACAACTTTTTTTTATCAAGGCAGGTACCAATTTTCTCCCTCCTAGACCAGCCACTCACTATCAGGTATCAGGAAGACCTGAGTGGCTAGTCTTAGAAACAGTTCTCAACTTTTTACTGAGAAAAGTTCGTCTGACTTTTCATACCTACCAAGATTTTCAGAACTGTGACCTATGACTGATTGACTATTGGTCATTCTCAAAACAAAATATAATAAGAAATACAAGAATGAAATAAAAAGGAACCCTTGAAAGAAAATTCAAAAAGAAGATATTATTTATGAAATTTAACACAGTGAATGAAAAAACTTGGAATAATCATTACTTAAACATTAACAAGGGAAAAAACTAATGTTATTTGTACCCACCTACACTAAACTAACAACAAAGAAAATACTACAAGAGTACCTACATAACAAAATAATCTAGCCAGAATAATATAAACTTGAAAATCCAAGAATCACATACAGAGGTAAACAAGTGAATAGAGTTCAATAACCCCTGAATGCCCTTTTTATGTTGAGATAATGCCCCCAAATAAGAGAGAGAGAGAAAGAATTTAATAACTAGTCTAGGGTGCTCCTAAATAACATTATTCCTGATGTATTCTGAAAGTTACACACTATCAGAAAGTAGCCTTGGTTAGTCAACAGTTACTTCCATGAATTTGCTTTGTGCTTAGGCAGGAATGAGAAGCCTGCTGGTATTTTCCCCAACAACATTTCACTGATCTTTATCCAATCACTACAGTTTGAACTTGTCATGAGAGTTTCAAGTTCATTGCGTCCATGATACATAGGAGGTCTTTGGTTCATCTTTTGTGTTGACTCGAGTAGACCCACTGGTATGTAGCGGTGAAGGAAAGATAACCATTCAAGGAGGAAACGTCTTGTAGTTTCAACACCTCGAGTATCTGAGCCCCAATGTTCAAGCCCATAGTTTACATACTCTTTTAATATGTCAAATCTTTCAGCTGATGAGATATCAAACAGCTTCTTCTCTTTGATTTCTTGGAAGATCCATGGTTTAATGAGTGCTCCTCTACCAATCATGACACCAGAAATACTAGGACTTTTCTTCAAGGATTCAGTGTAGTCTTCATAACTAAGGATATCTCCATTTCCATACAATGGCGTAGATATCAAACAGCTTCTTCTCTTTGATTTCTTGGAAGATCCATGGTTTAATGAGTGCTCCTCTACCAATCATGACACCAGAAATACTTGGACTTTTCTTCAAGGATTCAGTGTAGTCTTCATAACTAAGGATATCTCCATTTCCATACAATGGCGCTGGAGAACAAAGCTGTGCACACTTCTCTATGTAGTCCCAGTCTGCCTGTTTTGTGTACCTTTGCTCTCGAGTTCTCCCATGTAATGTTATTAGGGAAGCTCCCCAATCTCTGAATTTAGGCATGAAATTATGAATGATGTTGTTGTCTCGAGAACAAAGCTGTGCACACTTCTCTATGTAGTCCCAGTCTGCCTGTTTTGTGTACCTTTGCTCTCGAGTTCTCCCATGTAATGTTATCAGGGAAGCTCCCCAATCTCTGAATTTAGGCATGAAATTATGAATGATGTTGTTGTCTTTGTGAATTCCTGTACGAGTTTTTACTGTGATAGGAAGAGATGATACTTCATTCATACATGTAATGACTGATTGTAGAATATTGGCTCTTTGTAACAAGCCACTCCCACTACCTTGCTTATAAATGAACTCAATCGGGCAGCCTAGATTAACATCTACAAAGTCAACTACCATCTGCTCCTCTAAGAGTTGAGTGCATTTAGTCAAAACATAAGGATTATTGCCACAGAGTTGTACTCCAAACAGATTGGCTCTTTGTAACAAGCCACTCCCACTACCTTGCTTATAAATGAACTCAATCGGGCAGCCTAGATTAACATCTACAAAGTCAACTGCCATCTGCTCCTCTAAGAGTTGAGTGCATTTAGTCAAAACATAAGGATTATTGCCACAGAGTTGTACTCCAAACAAATCCTCACTCTCATGTCTTTTGATAAGTGCCCATTCTTGAGGTGAAGATTTCAACAGTTCTGTAGCCACTGCCATCTCACTACATGTAATATCAGCACCCCACTTCTTACAAAGACGTCTGAATGGTAAGTTTCCCACTGTTGTCAGTGGAGAGAGATAGAGTTTACCTTGCCAATCAATCTTTTTCTTTTCAGAATTCTTAATTTTAATAATGTCAGTATCTAGAACAGGACCAGACTTAGTTTCCTCTTGTACTTTTATAACATCATCAGTGTTAGGTGTATTGATTTCTTCTCTTCCTTCAATGACTTTGGAGTCTTGATTTTTGCAACAATCATCTGTATCTTTATTTTCATTTTTACTTGCTTTGTTTTCCTTGCATATTTTCTCACTCTTTTCAAAATTATATGTGTGTTTTCTGAGATCCTGTCTTACCTCATTTGCTAACATATTCACTGTTTTGTTACCAACTGTATTTTTCCACTCTTTCAAAACATCTTCTTTGACAATGTTGCCCCCATTCTCATCAAGATGGGAAGAACCAAATCTACATGCAATCCCCATGGGACAATAACCATGTTGCAAGAACACATAGCATTGTTCACTGATATCTTCTGGTTTGCTCTTCATAAAAACATTCTTATCATGAACAAACTTACATTTCTCACCATACTTGCAAGTTTGTTCCAAAGTGGAATCCTTCAAGAATGGGCAGTAACAATCTTCTGGTTTGGTAACAAAAGTAGGACCTCTAGCTTTATTCTGACCTTTCAACACTTGTTTGTTCTTCTTGAACTTTTTCTTGGCTGTCCCATCATCTTCCACTTCTAATTCTTCAAGTTTACGTTTGTCTGTTTCATTGACACATTCAATGGATAGAACTTTGACATGGTCCTCAACAATGAATTCTTGCTTTATTTTAGCGACACCTGATGCATCCATTGTGTTGAATGCTTGGAAGGTAATGAAATTAGATAATCTAAAGACTCTGACTCACCTCAATGATAGGTTTCAGCAAGTGAATGAGGTGTACCGAATCCTACACCACAGAGCAGCTTCAAGTTGATGCGGGATGCTGGGGTGATGGTGATGATCTGTCAAACAAACGGACTTGCTGGAAAGGTGAATACTGTATCTTAACGCACTATTTATTAAATGCTAATCATTCCGTGCCCGTGTGGTTAAATGCTAATCGTCTTTCCTTTTTTACTTTTTTGGAAATCACGATTAGGGATGACGATTTTCAAGAAACACAAATGCACAAATCAGAAGTGAACAGTGTTGCCAAGTGAGTATTAAAAGGTTTGGCTCGCAACATTTCACGGATAGCACACCTCTTTCTCTCATTTTTTTAAAAAAGATCGAGTTGGTGTCATCTTAGGAAGCCTCAAATGAAATTTTAAGCATTTCTATTGAGATCAGCGTGTTTCGAACTTTCTTTATCAGCGAAGAAAAAAAAAAGTGGTTGAGCCCCATAGTAGGTAACTACTAAGTAAGTTGGTCAAATGAATTGGAACACATCACAAGCCTTCAGGCACACTCCCTTTTTCAAGCCCCTAGGTTTACCTTGCCCTAGGGATCAATTTAATTTGAAGAAACCATTATTTTTTATA